>NW_023181870.1:381-717 GCF_002007445.2 Ailuropoda melanoleuca | reverse complement strand
AATAGAATCCAACAGTACATTAAAAGGATTATCCATCATGACCTAGTGGGATTCATACCTGGGATGCAAGCGTGGTTCAACATTCGCAAATCAACCAGTGTGATATATCATGTCAACAAGAAAAGACTCAGGAACCATATGATCCTCTCAAATGATGCAGAAAAAGCATCTGACAAAATACAGCATCGTTTCCTGATTAAAACCCTTCAGAGTGTAGGAATACAGGGTACATTTCTTAATCTCATAAAAGCCATCTAAGAAAAGCCTACTGCAAATATTATTCTCAATGGGGAAAAGCTGGAAGCCTTTCCCTTAAGATCAGGAACACGACAAGGA
>NW_023181870.1:0-192 GCF_002007445.2 Ailuropoda melanoleuca | reverse complement strand
AAGTTATAGAACAATTCAGTAAGGTGGCAGGATACAAAATCAATGCCCAGAAATCAGTTGCATTTCTATACACGCATAACGAGACTGAAGAAAGAGAACTTAGGGAATCCATCCCATTTATAATAGCACCAAAAACCATACGTTACCTTGGAATTAAGTTAACCAGAGACGTAAAGGACCTATATTCTAGAA
>NW_023181869.1:332-550 GCF_002007445.2 Ailuropoda melanoleuca | reverse complement strand
ACTTAAATAAGGGAGAATAAATGAAAAAGTTCAAGAATTTCGAGGACTCAGCGCCCTTCTTATTGGTATTACAGAAAGCATCCAGCATAACACCTTCAGCTATCATACGAGTTTCCTTTGGGAACCAGATTTCCCCTTGGGTGAATGAGCCTTGGAAACATCCAGCACTTAGAAGCAAGAAACATAGTGCGATGATAAAGCCCTTGAAGTCACATCGG
>NW_023181869.1:0-188 GCF_002007445.2 Ailuropoda melanoleuca | reverse complement strand
AACTGCTGGTGGCAATGGAACGAAAATGCCTAAAACATTTCTGTCAGAAACAACACTGTGCAATGGCCGTCTTAGCACTATCATCATCCTTCGTAAATAGGGAAACATGAGGGAATTTGTTCACCCAGCCTGACGAGAGTGCCACATACTGGTCTCTGAGACACCACACAATCCAGGGAAATATCAAC
>NW_023181868.1:0-1790 GCF_002007445.2 Ailuropoda melanoleuca | reverse complement strand
GATTTTATGCTAAGTCAGTTATATCTCAATATTTTATCTCAAACAAAAATGAGAGTATGAGATATACTGGACATAGACAACATCAATGCTGAGGGCTTTACTCAGACAAGCCACAGGGTACCCATGCTGAGGCAAACCGAAGGGGGAGAGGGTTAATTCCATTGGCACACCGTGTCGGGTAGATCTCGGGGTCTCCATTTCGCCTTTGGAGCCCTGTGTGGCGGACACAGTACACCGCGACAGTCTCGAGTTTCTAAGGGATAAAGGGCGACATCCTATGTATTCTCAGGGAAAGATAGTTTGAGCAGCAGAGACCATGGTGACATCAGCGCCCACCTTTTACCTTGAGGCGCCTTACAATTTACACGCACTTTCACACCCCTGCGCCCGACAAATCAGGAAGAGCAGAGTGCTGTCACATACCAACAGGTAGGAAAGGAACTTTCACGAACTCCTCGGGGTGGCCCCGAGGCTGCGGGGATGTGATGTTGCCAGCCTGAAAAGGGGGAGGAGCTGGGGTAGGAGATGATTGCGGCTTCGGTTGGGGATTTCGACCTGGGATCCTGGGGGAGAAGGTACTCTCGCTTTGGAGGCGAAGTGAAAAGAAGGGGGAAGGTGGGGATCGTCCAAGTTCACAGTCCCCACCCTCCCCCATACTCGACACTTACCTCGTCAGTGTCCCGGAGGGGAATCTCGATGGAGCCCCGAGACATGATGAGATCAGAAGGCGAGCGGGCGTCTCGCCCCTCCGCTCTGCAGCCGGTACTCCTGGCTTGTGGCTCGTCCAGAGGCTAGCAGCGGCCCCGGCTCAGGTCGTGACTGCAGCCCCACGGCAGCGCCGCCGGAGCTCGGGCTTCTCCTTCCCGTCAGCCGTTAAACAACTAACAGCAGACGGCGTCCGGCCACTTCCGTCAGCCCTGCCCCTGCCCTGGAAGCATTCCCGGTGGGAGGGTCTGTCAGATGGCCGGTTCAGCCTGTGGCTCCGACGTCTCTTTGTGGAACGACGGCGTGGAGGTTTTCGTTAGCAGGTCAGATCCTCGGTGGGTCTGCGGATTTTGAGTCAGACCCTCACTGGCGCAGCCAGAATAAAAACGCTGAAGGAGTAGCCGTCGGACCTGTGGTGGG
This sequence comes from Ailuropoda melanoleuca, assembly GCF_002007445.2. NCBI lineage: Eukaryota > Metazoa > Chordata > Mammalia > Carnivora > Ursidae > Ailuropoda > Ailuropoda melanoleuca. Next base: position 665 of record NW_023181868.1, on the reverse strand, counting down.
AGGGGCGACGAATGAGGCGAGGGTTCGGGGCCTGGCCACTGACGGACGTGGGACCTCTGGCCAATTCTGGCAGTCGTGTCCGACCGGGACTCCGCTTCCGCGCCCCGGGCTTGGCCGCTGTCTTCTGCTCCAGATTGCCGTGAATAATTCAATCATTCATTCCTCAGCCCCTCCTCCTTTAGCAGATAGGAGGCGCAAGTCATACCTGTGCTACCTTGCTGATCAGTTTAAATATAAATGTTACAATGAATTCTGTAACCTTGTGATAGTTCCAGTGTTGTGTGTGTGCGTGTTTGTGTGTGTATTTTCCGTTCTTCGGATATGAGAATCTGCTAGATTTGTGATTTTAATAAAATTGTTGAAGAATTTGATTAAACCTGTAATCAGTGTTTTGAATAAATTATAGACTTTGATTAAATACATTTTAATTACTGTTTTCATTGTAGAACATGATTAAACTGTAGTCAATGTTTTGATTCAATCAGATAATCTGATTAAATAAATTTTTAAACTTTGTCACTTTTACGTCCCGAGCGTCTCTCAGATGTAGCTTCTCGTCATCTCACCACCTTCCATTCTAGCCCAAACCAATATCATCACTTTTCTGCCTGGTTTACTGCAGTAGCCTCCCATTTTACCCAATACTCCAGCCACTCGCCTTAAAT
>NW_023181867.1:0-572 GCF_002007445.2 Ailuropoda melanoleuca | reverse complement strand
TCTTAGGATAATAATACCTACATTGCCATATTGTATGAGTAATCAAAGTAAAATACCTTACCATAAAATATTCATCCAATAAATGTTTTCTTCCCAACTGTGTGTGTGTGTGTGTGACTACATATATATACATATCATGCTACCTTTGTATTACATGATGGCTAATATTGATAGCATCTCTCAAAACAAAAGCAAATTTCTCTCTCAAGATTGGGTTTAGAATTCTGTAATATTTCTACTTTGATAAAGCTTGATTTTTCTTGATCGTGTCATCTATTTTTTCTTCTTCTATGATCAAGCTTGACCATTAATGATTCCACTTGATCATTGCTTACACTGGGAATATAAATATAAATTATTAAAATTATAGTTCTATTTCCCAATTCATGTTCTGCCTCTATTATGTNTTCTGCCTCTATTATGTTCTGAAATTAACATTTGCAATAACTGTTATACCTTCCATAATTTATTTTGCTGATGTAATTCTCAGATTCTTTGCTTCTGTTGTTTTTATACTTGGTTATCAAGTTACCAAATCATTGAAAACTTCACTTGAACTTTATTCTAGATTT
>NW_023181866.1:429-549 GCF_002007445.2 Ailuropoda melanoleuca | reverse complement strand
GGCCAAACCCGCTTCCAACGAAATGCTTGCTCCCTGGGGAAATCCTGGCAAAACTGCTGGCAGCAATTTAATGAAAAGGCCCAAAACTCGACCGTCAGAAAAAACACCGTACAGGGACCG
>NW_023181866.1:0-380 GCF_002007445.2 Ailuropoda melanoleuca | reverse complement strand
ATAGGGAAACATGAGGGAAAGTGGTCGCGGAAGCCTGACGAGAGTGCCCCATAGTGGTCTCTGAGACACCACACAGTCCAGGGAAATATCAACGATCATCATCTCTCGTGAGTAAGGGAGCATGAATGAAAAGGTTCAGGATTTTCGAGGACTCAGCGCCCTTCTCATTGGTAATAAAACAGAGCGTCCAGGAAAACACCTCCAGCGAACAGCAGCCTTTTCACTGGGGACCCCGATTCCACATTGGGTGTAGTGGCCTGCGGAGGATCCAGCCCTTAGAACCAAGAAACAAAGTGTGAGGGGGAAGAACTTGAAGTCACGACGGCTTTATGGAAGGTGGAACAGGAATCAAGGTGCTTTGGTACCCTGAGTGAAACACG
>NW_023181865.1:0-1018 GCF_002007445.2 Ailuropoda melanoleuca | reverse complement strand
TCTCAAGTCAGAACCAGGTAATTATGTCCATCTCTTTCCCTCTTCATCTTCTCCCTCCCCACCTTTCCTTCCTGCAGCCCCTCCTTGATCCATTTCTCTGCTCCACAATGAGCACGNATGACAGCCCATTCCCAGGATTCTCCATTTTCATTTACCATTAGTTATGTGACCTGGTTTTTAACTAACTTCATATAATCACTTTTTTCATATGTCCTGAATGAAAAGTGTAGGTTTTCTCGAGGACTTTGTAGGTTAGTTGAAAGGGAGAATTTGCCTCTCACAACAGAACTCCTTTAGCACATCTTCTCAAGTCAGAACCAGGTAATTATGTCCATCTCTTTCCCTCTTCATCTTCTCCCTCCCCACCTTTCCTTCTTGCAGCCCCTCCTTGATCCATTTCTCTGCTCCACAATGAGCACGCACCCACAATTTTCAAAGACACATTTAGTACTGTTCCTAGAGTTCCAACTATAGTACTGTTCCTATAATTCAAATAGTTCCAAACTTGCTAATTCCCATTTGTATCCATTACCCTTCTTAGCAAATGATATATCCTCCCTATACTCGATTTTTCTCTGTTCCATGTCAGGAGATAATTACAGATAGAAAAAAAAATGTTGTTGCTGTTGTTGCCAACGTTGTTGTTTTCTGTCACACTATGTTGCACCGACCCTTCATGTATGTGATTCTAATTATTTGCTCTAAGTCTTTTTCAGGTGTCTTTATGCCCCTGCTTTTATTTTTATTTCATTTCTGAAAAGATTTCAGAAAGATTTTCCTCTCCTACTTTGCTTAGGTGGTTAATCTTAAAGGACTGTGGATTCTTGGTACTTCTATATGCTTTCCTCAGTGTATTTCCAAATTTATGTATTTTTCAAATCATTTATATTCCTTCCAAACCTGTCTTTAATCTGTTTTTATTTGTAAATATTTAGGACTGCAGAAATAATACATTGTGAATACTTCTTACATTTTCATTCTCAGGTATTTTCCTCAGATTATTTCTGCTTCATTATTT
>NW_023181864.1:0-1139 GCF_002007445.2 Ailuropoda melanoleuca | reverse complement strand
CATTGAAAAAGTATACTGAGTCCTGAGACAGCAAAGAGGTTAAAATAATTCTTGTAAGTTAAAAGGCCTTCCACTAAATGTATAAATACTACACACTTACGCAACATACCAGACAAGCGTTTGAGAATGGGTCTTGCTCAGTACCATGAACACATATGCATACGGGTACATACCCCACAGACGGCACGGCAAGCAATGCAAGTGAAGAGGTGGTAAAACCCACCAATGTTCTTCAATGACACAGGGGGGATGTAGCGAACTGTTATCATGTTCTTTCTCCCACTACTTCCATAATCCCTTCTGAAATGAAACAGAGAGAAAGCAAAATGTTTTAAAACACTATGACATGAGTACCTGGTTTTCTGTTAAAATAATTTCACCCTTAGGGCAGACGCCTGGGTGGCTCAATCAGCTGAGCATCTGTCTTTAGCTCAGGTCGTGGTCCCTGGGTCCTGAGATGGGACCCCAGGTCAGGGTCCCTGCTCAGTGGGGTGCCTGCTTCTCCCTCTGCAGTTCCCCCTTTTTGTGTCCTCTCTCTCTCTCTCTCTCTCTGTCAAATGAAAAAATAAAATCTTTAGAAAAAAATAGTTTCACTCTTAATTTGGACTCTGGATTTTTTTCAAACTCCTTCCTTCTCTGTTAATTTTGCATTTTCCTTTTCAATATTTCTGCCTTCTTCTAGCCAAGTAAGGTAGAGTACTAAGCCTACTTGCCCTTTCCACTTTGATCAGTAATTATTATGGGCACTATTAGAACTATCTTTGAACAGGTTCCAAAATCTGTTCATCAAAAGCCATTCATTTACTCAACAAATATTTTGTATATAAGGAAAATACTCATTTTTAGTTAATACAAATAAATAGCATACCTTAGGAGATATAAGCAAATACTAACTTGAAGCTTAAAATTTTGCATCAAGAAAAGTATAAAAGTGTGTTGATCATGGTAATCGTGTCACAATGTACATCTTTATCAAATCACATGGCCACCTTAAATACATTCAATCTTTATTTGTCTGTTGATTACACCTCAAGAAAGATGGAGGGAAAAAGAAAATATAAAATTTTATGAGAAGCTGTGTCAAGTAAAGCCAGTCTTCGGTTCCTTTGTTGTCCTGTTGAACTTATGAACATTACTGA
>NW_023181863.1:0-830 GCF_002007445.2 Ailuropoda melanoleuca | reverse complement strand
GGATGAAGAAGGGTTGATATATATACAAAGGAGTAATACTCAGCCATAAAAAGAATGAAATCTTGTCATTTGCAATAATGGGATGGAGCTAGAGTGTATTATACTAAGCGAAATAAGTCAGAGAAAGACAAATACTATATCATTTCATTCATAAAATGAATACAAATTCTGGAGTTGAAAAGTATAACTGAAGTGAAAAAATCATTAGAGGGATTCAGCAACAAATTTAATCAGGCAGAAAAAAAAATCAGTGAATTCTAAGATAAAACAATCAAAATTATCCAGTCTAAAAAGCAGAAAGAAAAAAGAATTATGAAAAATAAACAAAGCCTAAGAAACCTGTGAGACGCCATCAAGTGTACCTAGATAAGGATGATGAGGGAACCCAGAAGAGAGATAAGGAATATTTGAAAAAATTAAGATAAAACTTTACATATTTGATGAAATACATGAATCTACGTATTTGAGAATTTCAAGGAGTCCCAGGTCAGATAAACTCAGAGACATCGTACTGAAACACATTATAATAAAACTGTTGAAATCCAGAGACAGAATCCTCGAAGCAGCAAGAGAAAAATGACTCATCATATAAAGGGATCCTCTAAAAGATTAAGAGCTGATTTTTTCATCAGNTCTAAAAGATTAAGAGCTGATTTTTTCATCAGAAACTGTGGAGGCCAGTTCAGGAATTTAGTGACTTCAGTTTACTAGAAATGATGAGCTATAAATTGTTGCACCACAAATTCTAGTTATCGGTGTATTGCCTTTTAAAACTGCAGACTTTAATGTAAAAAAGCAAGGCTGTGTAAGACTTATGTATGCACTAAAAA
>NW_023181862.1:0-638 GCF_002007445.2 Ailuropoda melanoleuca | reverse complement strand
GGCTGGGTCATAGGGTAGTTCAATTTTTAACTTTCTAAGGGACCTCCACACTGTTTTCCAGAGTGGCTGTAATTTTTAATAGAAGAGGGAATAAAGACAATTGCCTACCCTATAAATGTAACAGCTTTTAATGTTTGTTTGTTTGTTTTGGAAACTCTGTATAACCCAATCATAGAAAGAGACAAGCTTATTAAGTGCTGGTATACAAATGGACTATTATCAAGATAATATNAATGGACTATTATCAAGATAATACAACCTGAGTTTCAATGGGCTTCAACTAAGGATGGGTTGGTAATGCCCACACAAATCTTACCTATTTTGTTTATCTGAAAATCTACTTTTTATTCACTATTTCCTTGAGAGGGCTGTCTTTAATCTCAATTTCTAAGAGAGTTGATTTTCTCCAAGCAATGGGCTCTAAGAATAAGGAGAGGAACTGGAGTTTTGAAGCTTAGTTATTTGGGGAGTTAAACTACATGTGTCTACTGTAAGTGATGCATCATTTAATGCCCTGATAAACACAGTGAGGTCCACTTTCTCTGGTGCCCCTTTTTTGGCCCAGGAACCCAGTGTACTTGGAACTTGGCTCTTTTTCTGTATCTCTGGCTGCGGCAATTCCTGTCTGCATCTCTTGG
>NW_023181861.1:0-1779 GCF_002007445.2 Ailuropoda melanoleuca | reverse complement strand
CCTCTTTATTCACTCAGTATCTCTGCATCCATTTTCCTTGGTCACAATACCTCTTCTCTGGATTTCTATATTTCCCTACATGATTACTGCCTTTAGTACACTGAAGCCAGAATGATAGTACTAAAATGAATATCCACGTATAACTTTATTGTGGACATGGGCTTATTTTTATATATGAGTTTCCTTGTAAGAGTTTTAGAATGTTAGGTACTAAATTAAGGTATTTGATATATCTTGAGTTAATTTTTGTATGTAGTATGAGGTAAAGGTCCAGCTTCATTATTTTGCCTGTAGTGATCCAATCTTCCCAGCACCATTTGTTCAAGAGATCATTCTTTCTATGCTGAATGATCTTGGGACTCTTGTTGAAAGTCAATTGACCATAGTTGTATTGGTTTATTTCTGGATTCTCAATTATATTCTATTAGTCTATGAGCCTACCAATATGCCAGTATCACACTGTTTTGATTACTGCAGCTTTATAGTAAGTTTTGAAATTGGGAAATGTGTGACCTCCAACTTTGGTTTTCTTTTTCAGGACTTTTAGGGCTCTTCAGCATTTGTAAAATTCCATATGAATTTTAGGATCAGCTTGTATGTTTTTTTTTTTAAGATTTTTAAAATTTATTTATTTTAGAGAGAGAGAGAGTGTGTGTGTGTGTGAGTGTGTGTGTGTGTGTGTGTGTGTGTATGTGTGTGAGAGCAGGGGGAGGAACACAGGATGGGAGAAAGAATCCTAAGCGAACTCCATGCCCAGCACAAAGCTCGACACGGGACTCAAACTGATGACCCCCAATATCACAAACCCAGACAAAATCCAGACTCTGAGCTCAACCAGCTGAGCACCCAGGTGCCCCTCAGCCTGTTTATTTCTGAAAATTAAAAAAAAAAAAAAGGTATTTGAAATTCTGATAGACGTTACACTGAATTCATAAATAATGTGGGGGATTCTTTTAAAACCTCTTTCAACAATGTTTTGTATTTTTTAGTGCATACATAAGTCTTACACAGCCTTGCTTTTTTACATTAAAGTCTGCAGTTTTAAAAGGCAATACACCGATAACTAGAATTTGTGGTGCAACAATTTATAGCTCATCATTTCTAGTAAACTGAAGTCACTAAATTCCTGAACTGGCCTCCACAGTTTCTGATGAAAAAATCAGCTCTTAATCTTTTAGAGGATCCCTTTATATGATGAGTCATTTTTCTCTTGCTGCTTCGAGGATTCTGTCTCTGGATTTCAACAGTTTTATTATAATGTGTTTCAGTACGATGTCTCTGAGTTTATCTGACCTGGGACTCCTTGAAATTCTCAAATACGTAGATTCATGTATTTCATCAAATATGTAAAGTTTTATCTTAATTTTTTCAAATATTCCTTATCTCTCTTCTGGGTTCCCTCATCATCCTTATCTAGGTACACTTGATGGCGTCTCACAGGTTTCTTAGGCTTTGTTTATTTTTCATAATTCTTTTTTCTTTCTGCTTTTTAGACTGGATAATTTTGATTGTTTTATCTTAGAATTCACTGATTTTTTTTTCTGCCTGATTAAATTTGTTGCTGAATCCCTCTAATGATTTTTTCACTTCAGTTATACTTTTCAACTCCAGAATTTGTATTCATTTTATGAATGAAATGATATAGTATTTGTCTTTCTCTGACTTATTTCGCTTAGTATAATACACTCTAGCTCCATCCCATTATTGCAAATGACAAGATTTCATTCTTTTTATGGCTGAGTATTACTCCTTTGTATATATATCAACCCTTCTTCATCC
>NW_023181860.1:0-3590 GCF_002007445.2 Ailuropoda melanoleuca | reverse complement strand
CCACATTATGTACCTGATTCTAGTCTTCCATTGTCTTTACTCTGTCTTATAACTCTGCAGTGGTAGCAACAGATAATCAAACAAAATTATTCCTATGGACATTTAAATTGTTATGGCCANGCAGTGGTAGCAACATAGATTTTCAATTAACAAACTTCTTACCCTCTAAAGAAAAAAAAATGCCTTCATTTATATGTTCAACATTCCTAATTTATAAATGTGTTTCTTCTTTGGATTCCTTTTTGAGTCAATTCCATCATCAGCTTCATTCTTGTCCCTGCTTCTAAAGTGACAACATGGTACCCATGATACATTAGGAAGTCAATAATCCTTCTTCTTCTTCTCCTTCTTCTTCTTCTTCTTCTTCTTCAAAATTTTATTTATGTGACAGAGAGAGACAGAGCAAGAGAGGGAACACAAGCAGGGGGAGTGGGAGAGGGAGAAGCAGGCTTCTCCCTGAGCAGGGAGCCCGATGTGGGGCTCGATCCCAGGACCCTGGGATCATGACCTGAGCCGAAGGCAGACACTTAATGACTGAGCCAGCCAGGTGCCCCAGGAAGCCAATTCTTCTTAATGTTGGTCCTCAGAAACCTTTTCAACTGACAGTACAAGAAACAATATTGAAAAACTCAAGTTAACTTAGTCTTTATTTCTTTTACTAACTAGAATTATGCTCATCTTTCTTGATCAAATAAATTGTAATACCAGACTATAATATGAGCGGCTACTTTAAACATTTAATAATAACCTTTCATCATAATGTTAATTTCTTGTTCCCACAGAAAATGTCCAAACAGGTAAGAGGAAGGGATATTTCATCAGAGAGTGCAGTGTGACTCGTCTTACCTGCATCAAAAGATTACATTCAAATTTTAATTATTCCAAGCCTAAGGCTTCAGTTTATAAATTTTCCATGCTTCCAAATATCCTAGGCAGAGAATAAGACACATTAGATGAGTAGGGCAACCTAAATGTCCGTAGCGTCTTTCCTGATCATTTAGGAGCCTTTAAGAATTTGTCCTTCACTCAAGTTCGAAATAGTCCTGCCTTCTATCTCAAGCCTACCGAGGCTTGACCCCTCAGTAGCTCCAAGAAATGACTTGGACTAAAGACTCATACTTTTCTTTTCTTTCTTTTTTTTTTTTTTAAGATTTTATTTGAGAGAGAGAGAGTAGGAGCAGGGGAAGGGTCAGAGCAGGAAGGAGAGGCAGAGAGAGGATCTCAAGCAGACTCCATGCTGAGCACAGAGCCCCATCTCATGACCCTGAGATCGTGACCTGAGCTGAAACTAAGAGTCAGATGCTTAACTGACTGAGCCACCCAGGTGTCCCAAGACTCATACCTTTCTTTGGAAACTTCTTGCTCAAGCATAGTATATAACTTCTACCATGCTAACTTGTATTCAGAAGCACAAATTGTCCTAATTACAAATCTCAATTCAGATAAGTCTCACTGTCCCAGTTAGGAATTATTCACAACTCTCAAGTTCTCCAGTTAATCATTCCCATCCCAAACCACTGCTAATGAAAGCTCTCCACCCTACAAAAGGAAAGGAATTCAGATACACATTTGGCTCTTTATAGGGCACTGTGACCACATATTTTCAAATAATTTGCAATATTAGGATTTTGGATTCTCTTCAATCATTAAGACATGAATTTTATTTCACTACATAAAGTGTATTAGAAAAGGATTATAGAATTAAAAAATTATCTTAAATTATGAGCCACTGGCTTCTTTCCCTTTATAAAAAATAATAGCAATAAGAAGAGTAATGCATATCAGGTTCATAACCTACCACTTTTGCATCTCTTTTCCTACTGTTATATGTGACAGAAATAACTGTTTTGAAATAACCAAAGCCATACTTATTGAACACAATAATAATTTTATCTATTTTGAATATCTTTGAACAGCCTCACAGCGGGGTCATGGTCTCTAGCAAAACCTATTCTCTACTTTAAAGAAATACCTATGAGCATTTGAGAAAAAGTCAGGCATTTTCACTCCTTTTACACACAAAGAGAAAACACAGTTATTTTAAAAGCCTGCTAATAATTAAATGGAGATCTAAAGGACAGTTTGCAGTAAGCTTTTTAAAGAGGCAAGTCCATTGTGCTGAATTGAACTTAAAATTNTTGAACTTATAATTGTTCATGAAATAATTGCATATGAAGATTATCTGCATTCCTCAAAACAGTGGGTCGAAATTGGAATTCTCTTGCAATATATTTGAATGCATCTACACATGCATAGTTAATTGAAGAAACATGGTTAGTTATGGATAATTAATGTCCTGGGTGTCACAAATCTTCATCCAAATGTATTATTTTTATAGAAAACATGAAAGTTCCAGTTCAGTTGACTCCAATATCATTTAATAAGCATGGCTCTGAAAAAGCATCTAAATATGTCTACTATTTATAATCACTTTTTTATGGCATCCCATTAGATAATTCCATTATTTTTATCAGAGGTTTTATTATTTTGTGCATAATTTTAATTGACAATGGAAAGTGACAACAGTATTAGAGAAAAAAATCTAAAAGTAAAAAATCTACACTTTCTACTTTCAATCCTTAATCATTTAACAAATTTTTTCTATCAAAACATTGTATTATTTTTATTATAATCTTTCTTTCTTGACGATAAGTGCAGTGATTAACTTTATACTGGGCTAAAGGATGTCCAGATAACCAGTAAAACATTATTTCTGGGTGTGTCTGTGAGGGTGTTTCTGGAAGAGATTAGCATTTGAATCTGTAGACAGAGTAAAGAAGATTTTCCTTGCCAATGCCAGTAGGCATCATCCAGTCCACTGAGGGCCTGAATAGATCAAAAATGCAGGGGAAGGGTAAATTTACTCTGTCTGTTTGAACTAAGACTTACATCTTCTCCTGTCCTCCACATCCACACTCCTGGGTCTCAGGCCTTTAAACTCAGACTGAATTATACCACTGGCTTTCCTGGAGTCTCCGGCTTTCAAATGATGGCAGATCATGGGACACTTTGCCTCTTTAACCACATGATCCAATTCCTGTAAGTCTGTCTCTGTCTTTCTCTCTCTATATGTCCAATTAGTTCTGTTTTTCTGGAGCACCGTGACAAGTATAAGCATGCACGAATTTCCTAATCATCACTTTAGTGTACATACCTATTTTCTACATCTTTTAGAACAATTTTAGAATTATAGAAATGAGTAGTATGGAGAGATCCCAAATACTTCCCCACCCCATGTAATTTTCCCTAATTTTAACATCTTGCATTAGAATGGTATATTTGTCATAGTTAGATAATTGATGCTGACAGATTATTATTACTATTATTATTTGTATTATTATTATTATTTAAGAGAGACAGCACGAGCAGGAGAGGGAGAAGGAGGGAATCACAAGCAGACTCTGCACTGAGCACAGAGCCTGACATCACGCTCCATCTCACAACACTGACGCCAGGTCCTGAGCTGAAACTAAGAGTCCGACGTTCACCCCACTGCAGCACCCAGGTGTCCCTTGACAGATTGTTATTAAATGAAGTCCTGGATTTATCAGAATTCCTTAGTTTTTACCTAATATATTTTTGTTCCTGGA
>NW_023181859.1:0-878 GCF_002007445.2 Ailuropoda melanoleuca | reverse complement strand
TATATATACACTTTTCTCATCACTTTACAGTACTTTTTACTGTTCAGAAGATTGCTAACAAAATTATGTTAGATTGTATTCAAAGAAACAAGAGAATTAGGTTAAGACAAATGGTAATCAGGGGCTCCTGGGTGGCGCAGTCCTTAAGCGTCTGCCTTCGGCTCAGGGCGTGATCCCAGCGTTCTGGGATCGAGCCCCACATTGGGCTCCCTGCTCTGCTGGGAGCCTGCTTCTTCCTCTCCCACTTCCCCTGCTTGTGTTCCCTCTCTCACTGGCTGTCTCTCTCTGTCAAATAGATAAATAAAATCTTAAAAAAAAAAGACAAATGCCAATGAACACAAGAACAGTATTTCTCAATGTCTGCATTGTAGACCACCTATGGCAAAATCTTATTGAGTATGTGTATTCAGTATATGTCAAAATGTCTCTTGTATAGACATTCATGCTGTTCTTTTACAAGGGTGGGTCTTAAACTGTAGTGGGCATGAAGATCATGTGGAGAACTTGTGAAAACATACTGATAGGCTTCATCATTCAAGTTTCTGATTTAGCAATGTTAATGCTGTTGGTTCAAGACCATACTAAGGAACCACTGTTTTTAAATTAATTANAAAGTTTTATAATAACGAAATATTTAGAGACCAGTCAAAATGGAGTTTCTACACATCCTCTATCTCCTACTTAACCATAATATGGGACTATTGTAAAGGTTTCTACTCTCTGGTTTGTACTTTCCTCCTGCTTTGGGAAGGTGAGTTCAGATTTCAATGGAGCTTTTGTTATAAAGGATGAAGAATTGTGGACCACTTAATAGCTTTGTCTTGGAAACCATGATTGAAAGTGATGATAGCCTATCAAAACTCCATTGCGTCATTAAA
>NW_023181858.1:0-1226 GCF_002007445.2 Ailuropoda melanoleuca | reverse complement strand
GGAACCTTTTCCTCGGAAGCTAAGCTCCCAGGATCAGGCCAGTCCCATAAAAACACATGCTGATGACAAGCTAACTGGGGCCCACAAGGGACACCCACGCGTCTGTGGGTGGTATGGCATGAAGGNCCACGCGTCTGTGGGTGGTATGGCATGAAGATCAGCCTCACACAGTTTCCCATTTTGAAGTTTTAATAATAAATGAAAGAATATTTAAAATATATTAACAATATTGGGTAATTTGGGGATAGGCAATTCATAATTTACCCCAACCTTAAGAAGCCCAGAGCCCTATTTTTGACAGTCTCAAGATTTATAATTCACAAATCTGCCTTCAAATGAAGCTAGTCAGGGGCACCTGGGTGGCACAGCGGTTAAGCGTCTGCCTTCAGCTCAGGGCGTGATCCCGGCATGATGGGATCAAGCCCCACATCAGGCTCCTCTGCTGTGAGCCTGCTTCTTCCTCTCCCACTCCCCCTGCTGGTGTTCCCTCTTGCTGGCTGTCTCTCTCTCTGTCAAATAAATAAATAAAATCTTTAAAAAAAAATCTATTACAAATGAAGCTAACCAGAAGCAAAGAGATGCTGATAANCAAATGAAGCTAGTCAGAAGCAAAGAGATGCTGATCCATTTTAAGAGGTTTCATCTCTATTCAACAGGAATTTGTACATTAATTTGTTAAAAAATACTTATGGTTTTCTCCTGAAAACAAATTCATTTCTATCATGTTACTGATTTTCAACCACCTAGCACTTCCCCTCACTGCCGTCCCCATCAGTACGCTCATTCCAGGAATAAAAACCAAATGAATAATAAGTAACATGAAACCTGAAAGCAGTAACATGGCAAATAATTTTCTGAAACAGTCTGACACAGGGTCAGATTATTTCATGATTTTCAATCGATCATACCAGGCACACAGGGTGTACACAGGAGCTAAACAGAGCTCTGATGATTCTAGGGGGAAAAAGGAGGGGGGGTGTGGGGAACTGCCTTTTGAGAATTAGCATACCGAGTAGAAGAAAATTGTAGGGGGAAAAAAAAAAGNGGGAAAAAAAAAAGCAAAAATCAACTTAGAGTGCTTTGGCCTGAACTAGATTGTATTTATAAACCTAACTACAGAAAGCCTATCTGTCAAAAAGTTAAGGAGTCCCAGGTGTCCTTGACTCCAACCCCACCAAGCACCCTTCTGCTTCACTGCCAGAGGGGCTTCGGCTGACCAGAGCAAC
>NW_023181857.1:0-1402 GCF_002007445.2 Ailuropoda melanoleuca | reverse complement strand
ACGCAGCACGCCGTCGGGCCCTCCGCGCAGGCGCGACGAGCCAGTACGCCCCGCCCCAAGCGGCGCGGCCCACAGGTCCTCATGGCGCTTCCCGGAACTGGCCTCTCGCGCAGGCGCAGTGGGTAGGCGTGGTCACGCAGTTCCGGACTGTCAAGCTTCGGAGGGTCCCGGTTGGGTANCGCGCAGGCGCGACGAGCCAGTACGCCCTGCCCCAAGAGGCGCGGCCGGCAGGTCCTCGAGGCGCTTCCCGGAGCTGGCCTCTCACGCAGGCGCAGTTGGGTAGGCGTGGTCACGCAGTTCCGGATTGTCAATCCTCGGAGGGTCCTGGTTGGGCACCTGTAGCCCGGTTGGGCACCTGTAGTGAGGGAAGAGGGCGAAACCTGCCTTTAATGGCCGCTCCGTAAGTGTGCGGAGTAAGTGGCCAAGGAGCACAATTCGTCAGTTTCAAAGCTGTTTTCGAAGGGCTATGAACTGTCCGTCAGCTGCATCTTAAGTGGCGCCAGTGATCCCTAGTGGGCGATTGAAACTTTTGCTAGATGTTTTGGGAGTCAGTAAAGAAACTGCGTGCGCTGTAGACAAGCCACCGCTTTAGAGGGCCTGATTACCGTATGGGAGCGCGGCTCTTCTTGAGAAATTGGGTTAGGGTTAAAGGGACAAGTCGCAGCCCTTTTTGTCCTGTGTCTGTGTCTGTCCTGGGCTTAGCCTATTTCCACCCAGTCCGGCTGTGAGGCAGTCCGGAGCGGCAGGGGCTGCACCCACAGACCTTGGTGGCTCAGTCAGTTAAATATCTGCCTTCTGCTCCTGTCATGATCCTGGGGTCCTGGGATCAAGTTCCGCATGGGGCTCCTTGCTCAGTGGGGAGCCTGCTTCTCCCTCTCCAGCTCCCCCTGCTTGTGTGCCTGCCCTCTCTGTCTCTAAATAAATAAAATCTTTAAAANATAAATAAATAAAATCTTTAAAAATAAATAAATAAATGGAAACTTGTTTTCAGTTACTTGAGTTTAGTTTCATTTACAATTCAGTGAAGTCTTTTCTAATGTTTGGGGGAAGGCTATTTGGACAGTGAGAAGTATAAATTAAGATTTATTTCTGAAGAAAATTCAGAGAGCATAACCAAACAAACCCATATCAATAAGAGAGATAACTATGAAAAAGTGTGCTGTAAACAGGTGTGTAATCAGTATTAGAATGCTAAAACCAGAAAGGAAAATTTCTAAAGCTAGAATCAAATGGTTTTAGAGACAAGTAACTTACTTAATGACTTAGTAGAACAATCTTATAGTTGAGGAAACTGAAGTCCTGAGTGGATATACGGTCGGTCGAAGATTCAATATCTAGTTAGAAGATTTACTAGTAAAATCTAGAGTTCCTGACTTAGTCTCTTTTTAAATTTTATCAGTTT
>NW_023181856.1:0-2270 GCF_002007445.2 Ailuropoda melanoleuca | reverse complement strand
CTGCTAGACAGTACCTCCAAGAAGTAGCTGTATGCATTATTGTATATAATATATATACAATTATTGTATATTATATTATATGCATTATTGTATATAATATATGCACAGTAACTAAATATATATGTGTATGTGTGTGTGTGTGTGTGTGTATATGATAAGCAGGTGTGTGTGTGTGTATATATATGATAAGCAGGTGTGTGTGTGTATATATATGATAAGCAGGTGTGTGTGTGTGTGTATATATATGATAAGCAGGTGTGTGTGTGTGTATATATATGATAAGTAGGTGTGTGTGTGTGTGTGTGTATATATGATAAGCAGGTGTGTGTGTGTGTATATATATGATAAGCAGGTGTGTGTGTGTATATATATATGATAAGCAGGTGTGTGTGTGTGTATATATATATGATAAGCAGGTGTGTGTGTGTGTATATATGATAAGCAGGTGTGTGTGTGTGTGTGCATATATATATGATAAGCAGGTGTGTGTGTGTGTATATATATGATAAGCAGGTGTGTGTGTGTGTATATATATGATAAGCAGGTGTGTGTGTGTGTATATATATATGATAAGCAGGTGTGTGTGTGTATATATATATGATAAACAGGTGTGTGTGTGTATATATATATGATCAGCAGGTGTGTGTGTTTGTGTATATATGATAAACAGGTGTGTGTGTGTGTATATATATATGATAAGCAGGTGTGTGTGTATGTGTATATATATGATAAGCAGGTGTGTGTGTGTGTATATATATGATAAGCAGGTGTGTGTGTGTGTATATATATGATAAGCAGGTGTGTGTGTGTGTATATATATGATAAGCAGGTGTGTGTGTGTGTATATATATGATAAGCAGGTGTGTGTGTGTGTATATATATGATAAGCAGGTGTGTGTGTGTGTATATATATGATAAGCAGGTGTGTGTGTGTGTATATATATGATAAGCAGGTGTGTGTGTGTGTATATATATGATAAGCAGGTGTGTGTGTGTGTATATATATGATAAGCAGGTGTGTGTGTGTGTATATATATGATAAGCAGGTGTGTGTGTGTGTATATATATGATAAGCAGGTGTGTGTGTGTGTATATATATGATAAGCAGGTGTGTGTGTGTGTATATATATGATAAGCAGGTGTGTGTGTGTGTATATATATGATAAGCAGGTGTGTGTGTGTGTATATATATGATAAGCAGGTGTGTGTGTGTGTATATATATGATAAGCAGGTGTGTGTGTGTGTATATATATGATAAGCAGGTGTGTGTGTGTGTATATATATGATAAGCAGGTGTGTGTGTGTGTATATATATGATAAGCAGGTGTGTGTGTGTGTATATATATGATAAGCAGGTGTGTGTGTGTGTATATATATGATAAGCAGGTGTGTGTGTGTGTATATATATGATAAGCAGGTGTGTGTGTGTGTATATATATGATAAGCAGGTGTGTGTGTGTGTATATATATGATAAGCAGGTGTGTGTGTGTGTATATATATGATAAGCAGGTGTGTGTGTGTGTGTATATATATGATAAGCAGGTGTGTGTGTGTGTGTATATATATATATGATAAGCAGGTGTGTGTGTGTATATATATATGATAAGCAGGTGTGTGTGTGTGTGTGTGTGTGTATATATGATAAGCAGGTGTGTGTGTGTTTCTATATATATATATATGATAAGCAGGTGTGTGTGTGTGTATATATATATGATAAGCAGGTGTGTGTGTGTGTATATATATATGATAAGCAGGTGTGTGTGTATATATATATATATGATAAGCAGGTGTGTGTGTGTGTATATATATATGATAAGCAGGTGTGTGTGTGTATATATATATGATAAGCAGGTGTGTGTGTGTGTATATATATGATAAGCAGGTGTGTGTGTGTATATATATATGATAAGCAGGTGTGTGTGTGTGTGTGTGTGTGTATATATGATAAGCAGGTGTGTGTGTGTTTCTATATATATATATATGATAAGCAGGTGTGTGTGTGTTTATATATATATATATATATGATAAGGAGGTGTGTGTGTGTGTATATATATGATAAGCAGGTGTGTGTGTGTTTATATATATATGATAAGCAGGTGTGTGTGTGTATATATATATGATAAGCAGGTGTGTGTGTGCATATATATATATATATGATAAGCAGGTGTGTGTGTGTATATATATATATGATAAGCAGGTGTGTGTGTGTATATATATGATAAGCAGGTGTGTGTGTATATATATATATGATAAGCAGGTGTGTGTGTG
>NW_023181855.1:0-1267 GCF_002007445.2 Ailuropoda melanoleuca | reverse complement strand
CTGAATATTTTAGGCTAAAGGAGTTTGAGAAAACAGCAGAAGCAGGAAGGTCACGCTGACCTTCCTCTCACCGGCCTCCCCTGCAGATGTCATAAGACCCTCATATGAGAGGTGCCCTCTCTATACCTGGAGGGAGGGAACATCCTTACCTGCAAAGACAAAGAGATACCAAGAAGAATCCCAACAAACAGGTCTGNCAGGTCTTGGTAATTTTCCTCAGTTTAGTGCACTTCCTTCAAGCTCTCTGACCTCTCATATTTCTACATGACTGCCTACTCTTCAGCCCAAGCACGAAAATACTCAGGTCCAACCGTTTCCTCAGGTCCTCATTTCCTTATGAAGTCTCCCATGTCACATAAAACTTGTATGCAAGAAATTTGTATGCTTTTCTTTTGTTAACCTTTCTTTGTGTCAGTTTACTATTCAGATCCAGCCAGGGACCCCCAACAGGGTCAAGGAAAACCTGTTCATTCCCTACAGCTGTTATATTGAACCATGGCATCCTTCTCCCACCCAGGTATTTATTGACACCCACTGATTTACAGGAGGCTTAGGCTCCTCCTGGGAAATCTTGAGCTGTATCCACAATAGGGATTCAGGCATATATTGATATGCCTCCCAAACGGTATTTGACTGGGGAGGGGAGGAGCAGAGACTGGAATATTTGACAGGACTGCCATCGAGAGAACTCTAAGGAGTTATGTTCTGGGTTTGTCATTCACATAGAAAATAGTGTGCAAGGAGCCTTCTGGAGTTCAAGTCTGTTAGGGACACGCTTGCCATTAAGCTTCTTAAAAAACATTAGGGCAGAGGCGTGGGAGCGGTAACCTTCTCTTCTGTCTGCACACGCAGTTGTCCAGGCACGATGCAACGTGCTGGTGCTGGTGTCCACACTGAGAGCATTGGCGGGCAGAACGGTCAGCAGGACTCTGCACCCCAGCATGGAGCCCTAGCTCAGCGGAGGTGAGGCCAGCAATTAGACATATTGCAGATTCAGCTGGACTCTTCAGAGGCTGCTGAGCCAGAGACAACAGTGCCAATAGCTCTCCAGCAGTGGATGATAGAACCTCGACAAGGGGGCGGGGAGTGGGCTGGGAGAGAAAAGTCTCTGGCAAGGCAGCAGCAACAAACACAGCTTTTTCATGAATATATGTAAGATCCCTCTTCCTTTGGGGATCTCACAGATACTGGAGGCAGAGGTGGGTGGGGGTTGAGGTTAGAATACTTGGCAAGGTGCAGGAAAACATTTGTAAACTACTTTTTTTTT
>NW_023181854.1:356-533 GCF_002007445.2 Ailuropoda melanoleuca | reverse complement strand
CGGGCTCCCGGAGCTCCCCGTCTCAGTCTGGTGTCTCATGGGTGCTGACCGCGAGTCCGCCTGCTCCCCCGAGCAGTTGGCCCTCCAGCCGCCAGCCGCCCCGCGGACGCTCCCGGAGCTCCCGGTCTCAGCCTCGATCCAGTGAGCACACCGGCGCTCCGGAGCTCCGTGAGATGC
>NW_023181854.1:0-328 GCF_002007445.2 Ailuropoda melanoleuca | reverse complement strand
GCTCACGGACTCAGCCTGCCATTTCCAGAGTGCGGGTCCGCGGTCCGCCCGCTCCCCGGTGCAGGTGGCCCGCCAGCCGCCTTGCGCGCGCACTCCTGGAGCTCGCGTTCTAAGTCTGCTGTCTCGCGGGTGCCGTCCGCGAGTCCGCCTGTTCCCTCGTGCAGGTGGCCCGCCAACCGCCAGCCGTCCCGCGTGCGCTCCCGGAGCTCCCTTCTCAGCCTGCTGTCTCAAGCGTGTGGGTCCGCGGTCTGTCCGCGCCCCCTTGTAGGTGGCTACCGCTTCCCGGCGCCCTGACACGGCGTCTCCCTCCCCCTTCTGTTTAGCTTCC
>NW_023181853.1:0-1336 GCF_002007445.2 Ailuropoda melanoleuca | reverse complement strand
ACCTTCATACCATTTTCCAGAGTGGCTACACCCGCTTGCTTTCCCACCAACAGTGTAAGAGGGTTCCACTTTCCTCAGGAACTTGCCAACACTTGTTGTTTCCTGTCTTGTTAATTTTTGCCATCCTAACTGGTGTAAGGTGGTATCTCATTGAGGTTTTGATTTGTATTTCTCCGACGGTTAGTGATGTTGAACATTTTTTCCTGTGTCTGTTAGCCATGTGTACGTCTTCCTTGGAGAAGTGTCTGTTCACGTCTTCTGCCCATTTCTTGACCAGATTACTTGTTTTTTCGCTGTTGAGTTTGATAAGTTCTTTGTAGATTTTGGATATGAGCCCTTTTCCAAAATGTCATTTGCAAATATTTTCTCCCATTCCCTGGGCTACCTCTTCATGTTGTTGCCTGTTTCCTTTGCTGTGCAGAAGCTTTTTATTTTGATGAAGTCCCAAAAGTTCCTTTTTGCTTTTGTTTCCCTTCCCATAGAGCCATGTCTTCAGAGAAGTTGCTGTGGGCAATGTCAGTGGGTTACCGCATATACTTTCCTCTAGGATTTTGATGGACTACTCTCTCACATTTATGTTTTCATCCATGCTGAGTTTATCTTTGTCTGTCTTGTAAGAGAATGGTCTAGATTCATTATTCTGCATGTGGCTGTCCAGTTTTCCAGCAGCATTTATTGAAGAGACTNCTTTTTTTTCCCCCATTGAATGGCCTTTCCTGGTATGTCGAATTTCATTTGACCATAGAGCTGAGGCTCCAATTCCGAGTCTGTGTTCTGGTCCATTGAACTATGCTTCTGTTTTTGTGACAATAGCATGCCCTCTTGATGAGCACAGCTTGAAGCCAGGCAACATCAGTGATGCCCCCAGGTTTGTTCTTCTTTTTCAACATTCCCTTTGCGATTTGAGGTCTTTTCTGGTTCCATAAAAATTTTAGGATTGTTTGTTCCAGCTCTGTGAAGAATGTCACTGTTATTTTGATAGGGATGGCATTGAAAGTGTAGAATGCTCTGGGCAGCATAGACATTTTGACAATGTTTTTTTCCCCAATCCATTAGCGTGGAATGTTTCCCCATCTTTTAGTGTTCCTCTGTTTCTTCCATATGTGTTTTGTGGTTTCTAGAGTATAGAACCTTTCGCTCTTTGGTAGGTTCATTCTTCTGTATCTAATGTTTTTTGAGGCAAGTGTCAATAGGATAGAGTCCTTACTTTCTCTTTTTTTCAGTCTCATTCTTAGTGTATAGCAATGCAAGTGATTTCTGAGGATTGATTTTATATCCTGCCATATTGCTGATTTGCCCTTGAGTTATTATAACTGGGAGGTGTAGTCTTTTGGGA
>NW_023181852.1:0-2384 GCF_002007445.2 Ailuropoda melanoleuca | reverse complement strand
TTTGTTCCCAAGAAAACTCGGATGTTAGCTGAAGTTGTTATCCTTGACGCTCTTCTTTAATACCAATAAGAGGGGCGCTGGGTCCTCCAAATTCTTGAACTTTTGCATTTAGATTCCCTTATTACGTGGGATGGTGTTCGTTGATATTTCCCTGGATTTTGTGGTGTCTCAGAGAGCACTATGTGGCACTCTCGTCAGGCTTCCATGAACACTTTCCCTCATGTTTCCCTATTCACGAAGGATGATGATAGTGCTAAGACGGCCACTGCACAGTGTTGTTTCTGACAGAAATGGTTTAGGCATTTTCGTTCCATTGCCACCAGCAGTTTTGATGGGATTTACCCATGAAGCAAACATTGCATTGGAGGCTGGTTTGGCCAAATTTTGTTTCTCAGTGCTGTGCTGATCGTGTTTCACTCACGGTAACAAAGCACCTTGATTTTTGTTCCACGTTCTATAAGGCCAATGTGACTTCAAGGGCTTTATCTTCGCACTTTGTTTCTTGGTTCTAAGTGCTGGATGCTTCCAAGGCACATTTACCCAATGGGGAATCTGGGTCCCAAGGAAATGCGGATGTTAGCTGGAGGTGTTATCCTGGACGCTCTTCTTTAATACCAATAAGAAGGGCGCTGAGTCCTCGAAATTCTTGAACGTTTTCATTTAGACTCCCTTATTTAAGTGAGATGATGTTCGTTGATATTTCCCTGGATTGTGTGGTGTCTCAGAGACCACTATGTGGCACTCTCGTCAGGCTTCCATGAACACTTTCCCTCATGTTTCCCTATTCACGAAGGATGATGATAGTGCAAAGACGGCCACAGGACAGTGATGTTTCTGACAGAAATGATTTTTGCATTTTTGTTCCATTGCCACCAGCAGTTTTGATAGGATTTTCCCTTGGAGCAAACATTGCATTGGAGACTGGTTTGGCCAAATTGGGAATCAGGGTCACCATTGNATCGTGTTTCACTCACGGTAACAAAGCACCTTGATTTTTCTTTCACCTTCTTATAAGGCGATATGACTTCAAGGGCTTTATATTCGCACTTTGTTTCTTTTTTCTAAGTGCTGGATATTTCCTAAGCACATTCACACAATGGGGAATCTGGGTCCCTATTGAAAACGCTAATGTTACCTGGAGTTGTTATGCTGGACGTTCTTCTTTAATACCAATAAGAAGGGCGCTGAGTCCTCGAAATTCTTGAACGTTTTCATTTAGACTCCCTTATTTAAGTGAGATGATGTTCGTTGATATTTCCCTGGATTGTGTGGTGTCTCAGAGACCACTATGTGGCACTCTCGTCAGGCTTCCGTGAACACTTTCCCTCATGTTTCCCTATTCACGAAGGATGATGATAGTGCTAAGACGGCCACTGCACAGTGTTGTTTCTGACAGAAATGGTTTAGGCATTTTCGTTCCATTGCCACCAGCAGTTTTGATGGGATTTACCCATGAAGCAAACATTGCATTGGAGGCTGGTTTGGCCAAATTTTGTTTCTCAGTGCTGTGCTGATCGTGTTTCACTCACGGTAACAAAGCACCTTGATTTTTGTTCCACGTTCTATAAGGCCGATGTGACTTCAAGGGCTTTATCTTCGCACTTTGTTTCTTGGTTCTAAGTGCTGGATGCTTCCAAGGCACATTTACCCAATGGGGAATCTGGGTCCCAAGGAAATGCGGATGTTAGCTGGAGGTGTTATCCTGGACGCTCTTCTTTAATACCAATAAGAAGGGCGCTGAGTCCTCGAAATTCTTGAACTTTTTCATTTATACTCCCTTATTTAAGTGAGATGATGTTCGTTGATATTTCCCTGGATTGTGTGGTGTCTCAGAGACCAATATGTGGCACTCTCGTCAGGATTCCGTGAACACTTTCCCTCATGTTTCCCAAATCACGAAGGATGATGATACTGCTAAGACGGCCACAGCACAGTGTTGTTTCTGACAGAAATGATTTAGGCATTTTTGTTCCATTGCCAACAGCAGTTTTGATAGGATTTACGCAAGAAGCATACATTGCATTGGAGGCTGATTTGTCCAAATTTTGTTTCTCAGTCCTGTGCTTATCGTGTTTCACTCACGGTAACAAAGCACGTTGATTTTTTTTCCATGTTCTGTAACGCCGATGTGACTTCAAGGGCTTTATCATCACTCTTTGTTTCTTATTTCCAAGTGCTGGATATTTCCAAGGCACATTCACCCAATGGGGAATCTGGGTCCCTCTTGAAAACGCGGATATTAGCTAGAGGTTTTTCCTGGACGCTCTTCTTTAATACCAATAAGAACGGGGCTGAGTCCTGGAAATTTTTGAACTTTTTCATTTATACTTCCTTATTAATTGAGATGATGTTCGTAGATATTTCCCTGGTTTGTGTGGTGTCTC
>NW_023181851.1:5540-6785 GCF_002007445.2 Ailuropoda melanoleuca | reverse complement strand
CGTCGCTTCTCCCAGTTCACTAGGTCCACTCTCTTTTTCCGAGTCAATTTCTGCATGCCCTCCAGGGTGACCGCAGCCCCAGAGGGCCGCAGCACAGCGTGAGGCGTCCCGCCTCTCGGGCTGTCGCGAGTCACAGCGCACACGCAGCACTTCCGGCACGTGATGAGCCCCACGAGGCCCGAAACGGCGGGAAGCGCATGCGCGTCAGGTCTGACAGGCGCAGTGGCTTCCCCGACGCACAGCAGGTCACGGTGCGCGAGGGTGTTTCCGGCGTGGTAGACTTGGCCTCGGCGTCAGCCACAGGAACTGNTCAGCCACAGGAACCGGGCAGCGCTTTGTCCTTGTCTTTTTGCCTGCGCTGGGCCCGTGTCGGGCATCCTCTGGGCCATTTCTGGGGTGGCCTCGGGTGTGAGGGGTTGTGGGTCCTGCTCCTAGGGGCCGCCTCTGTCTCCAGGAAGCTGGCACATGGTTCTGTTCCCCGGCTGCGCAGTTCTTCACGCTCCTCACGCCGGGCTCCCCGCTGCTTCTCTAGGCCTTCATCTGCCCATCAATCTACTCTCTCTGGAGCGAAATGTTCTCCAGGATTGCCTACCACTCGTACAGGAGGCCGTCTGATGTGCCGAGAGACCCAGGCAGGTCTGTGGCCTGGACGGCATCCCGGCTTCGTGGGGCGGGCGTTCGGGTCCTGGAGCCTGAGGCCGCTGTGCCCATCTTCTCACCACAGGTGTGGACGTCCACGCTGGTACAGTTCTTGAGGGCGTGTCCTCCGCTCAGAGGTCGCCCTGTTCCTTCCTTGCTTCTTCAACTGCGCCGGTATTTCGGTTCCTAAGACCAAGTTGTTACCCAGCCTGTAAGTCAGGGAAGTATTTAACAGAAAATAAGAGGAATAATTCATGTGGCAGGTAAATTCTCAGTAGACTGGTTTTGAGGGAAATGTGGTTATCATGACTTTTCAATTTTTAGGCTGTACTACATTGTAACAACATATATTTACTTTTTTGTTTTAAAAAGAATTGGTCTCATAGTGACTTGAAACTGCGATTCAGTAGGTGTTGTTTTACAGATCAGTCAAAATGTAGTGAAATGATTTATTTTGGTGTCTATGTGTGGGATACAGACTTCTCAGTTTTTCAGTCAACACTGACATATTGAAATTTAATTTTTGGATTATAGTCTAATTATAGTTTTGGAATGAAAGTAAAATGTGATTTTATCATATCTTAACTGTATATATATATATAAATA
>NW_023181851.1:0-3590 GCF_002007445.2 Ailuropoda melanoleuca | reverse complement strand
GGTATTTTGATCGGGATAGCATTGAAAGTGTAGATTGCTCTGGGTAGCATGGACATTTTAACTATGTTAATTCTTCCGATCCATGAACCTGGAATATTTTCCCATCTTTTTGTGTCTTCTTCAATGTCTTTCAAGAGTGATTTGTAGTTTCTAGAATAAAGATCCTTTACGTCTCTGGTTAAGTTAAATCCAAGATAATGTATGATTTTTGGTGCTATTGTAAATGGGATGGATTCCCTAATTTCTCTTTCTTCAGTCTCATTGTTCATGTATAGAAATGCAAGTGATTTCTGAGCATTGATTTTGTATCCCGCCACATTCCTGAATTGCTCTATAACTTCTAGTAGTTTGGGGGTGGATTCTTTTGGGTTTTCCACATAGAGTGATACATGTTTTTTAAAGACTTATTTATATTTGAGAGAGAGAGAGTGTGTGCACCCCAGCACACAGCGGGAGGGGCAGAGTGAGAGAGAAGGAGAGAAGCAGACTCCCCGCTGTGCATGGAGCCTGATGCAGGGCTCAATCTCACTACCCTAAGATCATGACCCTGAGATCAAGACCTGAGCCTAAATCAAGAGTCAGATGCTCAACCTACTGAGCCACCCCGGGGCGTGGTTCGATACATTTATATATTTGATACATTTATGTATTGTGATGTGACTGCCACTGTAGCAGAGTTAGCGCCTCTATCATATCACGTAATTACCATTTCTTATTTGTGGTTGGAATAATTTAAGATCTAGTCTCTTAGCAAGTTTGATGATTATAATACAATATTGCCTATATTCATTACACATTGCATTAGATCTCTAAGACTTATTTACCACTAGTTGCAAGTTTTTACTCTGTTTTTATGAGTTCGGCTTTTTTAGGTTCCACACATGTTATGTAGTATTTGTCTTTCTTTGTCTGACTTATCTCACTTACTATGTCCTCAAGGGCCATCCATTTCATCTCAAGTGGTGGATTTCCTTCTTTCTCATGGCTAAATAATATTCCTGTGTGTGTGCATGTGTGTGTGTGTGTGTGAGAGAGAGAGAGAGAGAGAGAGAGAGAGATATGTACAATTTTATCTATTCATACATTGATGGGCACTCAGGTTATTTCCATATCTTAGCTATTGTAAATAATGCTACAATAAACATGGAAGTGCAGATATCTCTTTGATACTCTGTCTTCATTTCCTTTGGGTGGGGTGTATACCCAGGAGTGAATTACTGGACTGTATGGTATTTCTATTTTTAATTTTTTGAGGAAACTCCATGCTGTTTTCTATAGTGGCTGCACCAATTTACATTCCCATCAACCATGCAAGAGTGTTCCCTTTGGTCCACATCCTCACCTAAACTGGTTATCTCTTATCTTCTTGATGGTGGCCATTCTAACAGGTGGGAGGTGATGTCTCATTGTGGTTTTACTTTGCATTTCCCTCATGATTAGTGAGGTTGAGCATCTTTTCAGGTAGCGGTTAGCCATTTGGATATTTTCAGCATATGTCCTTTAAACTGAGTTTGACGGTGCCCTTTCTCTACCACCACATGGTAAACTTTCACTTGCAGGAGTTGTTAGAAGGGTTCAGAGTAGAAAGGAGAGGAATCTCAATTCAGTGAATCTTTCTGTGACTTTGTGTACCTGCTTGGGTTCCAAAGAGCTAGGGAAAGACTGCCCCCCTCTCACACCTTGCCATCTTGGCTTCTATCATTTATATTAACAGGACCGTCAGTGTTCCAGTATGTGAATAATGCCTGGCACATTGTACGCACTTAATAGTTGTCAGAAGAATTACCCTTAGTATTTTTTTTTAAAGATTTTATTTATTTGACAGAGAGTGAGGCAGCGAGAGAGGGAACACAAGCAGGGGAAGTGGGAGAGGGAGAAACAGGCTTCCTGCTGAGCAGGGTGCCCAATGGGGGGCTCGATCCCAGAACGCTGGGATCATGACCTGAGCCAAAGGCAGACGCTTAAGGACTTAGCCACCCAGGCACCCCAACCTTAGTATTTTAGTACAAATCTTAGTATTTTGTTCCTTTCTCTCCTGCCCCCCCCCCCACTGCATTTCATTCCCTTTGGGAGTCTTATCACACTTTAATTCGGGAGAGGCATTCCTAGGCTTCTCAGGGACTTCAAATTTCGCCTATCTCAAGAAGATGTGAGGGGATTTCTATTTAGCCCTTAAAGTGGCTCCCTCATATGGTCATGGCCCGGGCTTTGACTTCTGGACACTCAATCTTAACTGTGCATTTGCGTTAAGATTTTATTCTTAAGATGACACCACATTAAATACTCTTAGCCCATGCCTTCGAACTCCAGTCATTGCAGCGGGCATGCCCTGGAGCTGCAAGCCTCCTTGCCCACCGCGTCCCCAGGCTCCAGCACAGCCAAGAAAGGTGGGCACCACAGGGCCAGGCGCATGCAAGTGCTGAGGTGGTCTCTACACGCCAGGCCAGCATCACTGGCCTCGACCTCCTGGCCTGCGGCGTCACTCCAGAACCTCGAAGCCCTGCACCGCTCTGTTGCAGCATGCTGACGTTGCTTCTCCCAGTTCACTAGGTCCACCCTCTTTTTCCGAGTCAATTTCTGCATGCCCTCCAGGGTGACCTCAGCCCCAGAGGGCCGCAGCACAGCGTGAGGCGACCCACCTCTCGGGCTGTCCCGAGTCACAGCGCACACGTCACGCCGCGCTCCCTGCACGTGATGAGCCCCATGCGGCCCCAAACGAAGGGGAAGCGCATGCGCGTCAGGTCTGACAGGTGCAGTGGCTTCCCCGACGCAGAGCAGGTCACGGTGCGCGAGGGTGTTTCCGGCGTGGTAGGCTTGGCCTCGGCGTCAGCCACAGGAACTGGGCAGCGCTTTGTCCTTGTCTTTGCCTGCGCTGGGCCCGTGTCGGGCATCCTCTGGGCCATTTCTGGGGCGGCCTCGGGCGTGAGGGGTTGTGGGTCATGCTCAAAGGGGCCGCCTCTGTCTCCAGGAAGCCGGCACATGGTTCTGTTCCCCGGCTGCACAGCTCTTCACGCCGGGCTCCCCGCTGCTTCTCTAGGCCTTCATCTGCCCAGCGATCTCCTCTCTCTGGAGCGAAATGTTCTCCAGGATTGCCTACCACTCGTACAGGAGGCCGTCTGGGGTGCCGACAGACCCAGGCAGGTCTGTGGCCTGGACGGCATCCCGGCTTCGTGGGGCGGGCGTTCGGGTCCTGGAGCCTGAGGCCGCTGTGCTCCTCTTCTCACCACAGGTGTAGACGTCCACGCTGGTACAGTTCTTGAGGGCGTGTCCTCCGCTCAGAGGGCGCCCTGTTCCTTCCTTGCTTCTTCAACTGCGCCGGTATTTCAGTTCCTAAGACCAAGTTGTTACTCAGCANCCAAGTTGTTACCCAGCCTGTAAGTCAGGGAAGTATTTAACAGAAAATAAGAGGAATAATTCATGTGGCAGGTAAATTCTCAGTAGACTGGTTTTGAAGGAAATATGGTTATCATGACTTTTCAATTTTTAGGCTGTACTACATTGTAACAACATATATTTACTTTTTTTGTTTTAAAAAGAATTGGTCTCATAGTGACTTGAAACTGCGATTCAGTAGGTGTTGTTTTACAGAT
>NW_023181850.1:464-623 GCF_002007445.2 Ailuropoda melanoleuca | reverse complement strand
ATCTATTGAGAGAATCGTATGATTTTTGGCTTTTTCCTTCTGGATAAAATCCAAGACACTGGTCGATTTGCGAATGTTGAATCACCCTTGCATCACAGGGATGAATCCCACTTGGTCATGATGGATAATCTTTTTAATGTACTGTTGGATTCTATTAGC
>NW_023181850.1:0-179 GCF_002007445.2 Ailuropoda melanoleuca | reverse complement strand
TACTTGGCCTGTTTAAAAAATCAATTTCTTCCTGTTTCAGTCTTGGTAGTTTGTAGGTTTCCAGGAAGGCCTCCATCTCTTCCAGGCTGCTTAATTTACTGGCATAATGCTGTTGATAAAAGTTTCTAATAATACTTCCAATTTCATTGGTGTTGGTTGTGACCTCTCCCTTTTCATTC
>NW_023181849.1:0-2125 GCF_002007445.2 Ailuropoda melanoleuca | reverse complement strand
GTCTACTTGCTCACTTGTCTGGTTGAATTCAGTTTTTCAAACACAAGTTGGCGCCAAACAATTCATTTTGTCTGGTAATGGGGCCAAGGAAGAAACTAGTGGGTCAGGATTATTATGTGTTAGTTTCCATGGGNGAGGAAGAAACTAGTGGGTCAGGATTGTTATGTGTTAGTTTCCATGGGATCCAATAAGTACTTTGTCTGCATTTTTCACTTCTCAACCTTAAAAAATACAAACCTAGTTTGTTTACTACTGCTTTGCTGTTGTTTCACCCTAAAAGTCACAGTGGCCACAATCAAGCTGGTGTTTCAACTCCACTCCACTCTACGGCCTCCCCAGTCCTTCCAGTGAAAGGAGACAGCAGGGTGGAAGAACTGGCTCTAGTCCCGGCATGAGTGGACGTCCCATCCGGCTGTGGTTCAGCCAGGAGACCTTACTACATTTGCTCCAGCTATAAAGTGAGCTATCTGTGTAGGTCTTCGCCAGCTTCTTTCCGAAAGCCACAGCTGGAGAATGGTAGGGCAGAGCTGAACCTCTAGGTCTCAACTTTAAGTCAGGCTAGTTTTAGAAAAAAGTAGCACCCAGAATTTTTACACCCAGTGAAAATATCTGTCAAAAACAAAACCGATATAAAAACATTTCAGATATACAAAAGGTGAAGGAATGTGTCACTAGTAGACCTATGATACAAAACATGTTAAAGGAAGTACTAAAGGTGAAGGAAAATGAATTCAGATGGAAAGAGGGCCTAAATAAAAGAATGAAGAACATCAGAAAAGGTAACTACATGGGTAAATGTGTAACGATTTTTGTAAGTAGTTAAGTCTCATTAAAAGAAAACTATTTAAACAAAAATACTAATAATGTAGTGTGGGGTTTATAACATATGCACAAAAAATCTACGTAAAAACAGCTAAAAGACCAGTAAAAGATAAATGAAAGTACACTATGGTAAGGTCAATACATTATATGTGATGTGATGTAATATCACTGGAAGGTAGATGAGCTAAAATAAAAGGCAATCACTAAATTAAAAACAAAGAGTTAAAATGAATAAGACAACAAAGGGGAAAAAATCAAATCCTTAAAAAAAAAATTTCAATTAATCCAAAGAAAGCAGAAAGAGGCAGTGGGAATAAAGAACAGATGGTAAAAACAGAAAATACATAGCAGCATCATTTAAACCAAAACATACCACATCAATGACCTGTTTTCTACCTTAATGGAAAAAATGTAAATGAAATCCAAAGTTAAAAAAAAAAAAAAAAAAGAACATCCAGAGTAGACAGAAATCAATGAAACAGAAAACAAAAAACACAGAAAAACCAACGAAACCCCAGTTAACTTTCATGAACATAAGATGCAAAAATTCTAAATGAAATTGTAGTAAACTGAATCCTACAATCTAAAAAGATGGACAATATATCATTACCAAGTGGCCTTTATTTCAGAAATGGAATGTCAGTTTAGCATTAAGAAATCAATCAATGTTATTCATCAAATCAACTTAAAAAAATACATGGTAATCTCAATAGATGCAGGAAAAAAACTTGACAAAATCCAACATCCATCGTGATTTAAAAAAAAAAAAAGATTTTCAGCAAACTGGGACTAGAAGGGATCCTCCTCAATCTGATAAAGGACAACGACAAAGACTCCACAGTTAGCATCACTTAGTGGTGGTGACTGAATGTTTCCCTTTCTAAAATAAGGAAAACGACAAGGAAGTCCTCTTCCATCACTTTAATTCAACACTGTATTCTATGTTTGATATGTATTCTACATTCCATGGAATTCCAGACAGTGCAGAAAGGCAGAAAAAGAAATACAAGATAACCAAACTGGAAAGGAGGAAGCAAAGCTGTCTCTTATCACAGACAACAGAATCATCCACATAGAAGATCTGATGGAATCTACCAAAAGCTTTTGGAGGGCGCCTGGGTGCCTCAGTCAGTTAAGTATCTGAGCCTTCAGCTCAGGTCATGATCCCAAGGTCCTGGGATCAAGTCCCAGGTCGAGCTCCTTGTTCAGTGGGGAGCCTTCTTCCCCCTCTCCCTCTGCCCCTTCCCATGCTTGTTCTCTATCTCTTCTCCGTCAAATAAATAAAAATCTTTAAAAAAAAAAA
>NW_023181848.1:0-2343 GCF_002007445.2 Ailuropoda melanoleuca | reverse complement strand
TTACATAAAGGGAACATTCTTGAGAAGCAGCCAGCAATAAAGTAAGACTTCAACCTGCAGCCTGAAAAGACATACCAGACCCCACAAAAGAAGCGCATTTATGCATATTATAGCACATTTGTTCAACTTCAAACAAAAGGTCCTTTGGTTTTGGACGTTCAAACCCAAAGGTCAGGTCACCATCACAGTGCAAAGCCAGGCTGCCCTTGTACTCCTCTGTGGCCGCACCCAGTGTGAAAAGACAAGAAAAGCAAACTTACAGGAAGGATTGAAAATACTTGAAGCTAGAATTCCACATCCAGCCAGAAAGGTGAAGCAAACTGTCCTACAAGCAAAAGGAAAGTCCTTCCAACTAAGCAAAAGCACCATCGATGCCCGTGGGAGCCCTGCGGACTCCGCGACTTGGAGGGCCTTCCTTTGCCTCACTGATTCAGGACTGGAGTCTCTGGACCCCAGCTGGTCACACGCTGGCAGTAAGGCTCCATTTCCCCAAAAATAGTTGTAAGAGAAGGTGAAGAGCACTGGGTCCTTGTTGCTATGATTCACTACCCCAACTCCAGACACGTTATCAATTAACCCCTTTCACGTGAGGAAGACACATTTATATCATCTTTTTACCACTTTTTTTGATATTTACTTACCTACACACAAACCCAACCCTGTTATATGCATGAACAGGAGAAAACACACCACCCCAAAAGATTAAAAAGTAGTGAGAAAAACACCACAATGAGCATTAGGCCCAAACCCTAAATAAAACATTAGCTAATAGGAATGATGACTTCATTATAAGTATCTACCATGAACAAGTGAAGCAAAGAAGCAGAAAGCAAATTCAGAAATCTTTCTCCCTGCTCAAGGTGTTACTAGATTAGGAGAAAAATTCAAAAAAACAGATGCATGGATGCTGGGGGAAAAAAAAAGACATTCTTTTCATTAATTATTCACTATTTTCAAAAATTCTTAACAAAATAGTCATACATTATGCTTTCTCAGGTAGAAACTGCATCATTCCCTTTAAATTATCATTCCCTTCATATTCAAGAAAGAAACAGGGAAGTTCTTCCTTACTGCAATTATGAACATTGTCCTGGAAGAACTAGCCATTGCAATCTGACCAAAGATATCATAAAAGCAATGGACAAGTGTAAGTGGGATGTGATTTTGCAAATTCTGTGATATTTTTAATATGGAAAACTGAGGAAGGCCAACTAAAGGAGGGTTTCTGATGACTGTCAAAATAAAGCTGATACTCAGTTATCNAACTGAGGAAGGCCAACTAAAGGAGGGTTTCTGATGACTGTCAAAATAAAGCTGATATTCAGTTATCAGCCTATCACATAGAGTGGAAGAAATGCTCAATTTACAAAAGTTACAAAAAATGTCAAAATAATTAGGGATAAATTTAAGATGTGCACACTAGAACTCCAGTATGAGACATTAAAAAATATTAAATGTAAGATATATAATTTATTGGGTAGAAATATGAAGATACAAATCAATATTGAACCTAACTAGATATTTTCAAACTTTTCAATATTGATGTATAATTTATATACAGTGAAATGTACATATCTTAAGTGTATAGGTGGACGAATATTGTTAGTTTTACATACCTATGAATCTATCACTCTAATCAAAATATAGACAGTTTCTCTCACTGCTGAAATTTCTTTTGTGGAACTTTATTTTTTTTAATTCTTTTTAAAAGTTTTAATTAATTTATTCATTTTAAGGAATTTCTACACCCAACATGGAGTTTGAACTCAAAACCCTGAGATCAAGAGTCGCATGCCCTGCTGACTGAGCCAGCCGGGTGCCCCTCTTTTGTGACACTTTTAATTACATTCCTCCAGTTGCATGCAACTCATATCATGATGCCTGTTTATATGTGTGGGTTGTACCTGTTTTTGAGCAACGTCTAAATTGAATCATACAATATGTATTCCCACTGTGACTGGTTTATTTTGTCAATATAATACCTATGTGTTCTATTACACGTAATGTATATATAATTGCATATGTATAATGCACGTCTAAGTAGCTCCTTTCTTTCTAATGCTGAGTGGTTTTCCATTGCACGATTAGACCACAACGGTCCTGTTTACGGAATCTGAACTGTTATTCATTTTTGGCCTTTCTGATCTGACCAAGGCATATATCCAGAAAAAAGAGACACAACTCACAACACCAAATGCCTAAAATTTTAAAAATGACTGATAACAACAAATGTTGCGAGGATGTGGATCAACTGGAATCTTCATGCATTACCGCTGAGAATGTAAAATGGTACAGACATTTTGGAAGATGGCCTGGTAGTTTCTTTTAAAAATAAACGTCCGT
>NW_023181847.1:390-642 GCF_002007445.2 Ailuropoda melanoleuca | reverse complement strand
CCTGTAGGGCTGGTTTTGTGGTTATGAAATTGGTCAATGACTGGCGATTCTGGAAGGTCTTTATTTCTCCAACCATTCTGAATGACAACCTTGCTGGATAAAGGATCCTTGGCTGCATGTTTTTTTTCTGAAAGAGCTTTAAAAATGCCCCCCCCAACCCTTTCTCTCATTTCTGGTCTGTGTGACAGGTCTGATGTAATTCTGATAACTTTGCCTTGGTACATGAGAAATTTCTTTGCCCTGGCCGCTTTC
>NW_023181847.1:0-169 GCF_002007445.2 Ailuropoda melanoleuca | reverse complement strand
TGATTCTGACATTGGAACGTTTCATTGAGTCAGTAATCTCCCGTAACCTGCATTCCTGAGTATGGATTTTTTTGAGCCCAGGTTCTGTTTTATCTTTTTCTTCTACTAACCCATCCTCCAATTCGCTGATACGTTCTTCTGCCTCATTCACCCAGGCCGTCAGAGCCTC
>NW_023181846.1:0-1306 GCF_002007445.2 Ailuropoda melanoleuca | reverse complement strand
TTTATATAACTATTTGGAAAAGGCAGGGCATGATGAAAAGCAAGAAATATGCCTGCGAGATGGGTTTTCCAACCTTCCTTTAGTTATATAAAGAGCATGTCTAGTCACTAGCTCTAGGACGACCTTTCTACCTTATTTAGTTGCNACGACCTTTCTACCTTATTTAGTTGGATCCAAATTCAGCTTCATTCAGTCTTCGTTTCAACCCTGGCTACCTACAAATGTAAAATTGAGAAATAAATGCTCACATGACATTAAGATTACATATGAGATGCATGATAATAAGACCTGTGGTGATTTGTTATAGAGCAGTATCAAAATGATAGTTTGACTACATAAATATATGGTTAAAATCAATACAAAATACATTAAAAATAAATAAGACATGAGAATATATTTCTGGCAAATACAATATATGGTAGTCTTATCTGTAATATACAGAGAGGAGAGAGCCCCTATGTGAATATCATTAAAATTTTCAAAATGGACAAACCATAAAGGATGTACAAAATAAGAATATATTACAGTATTTGTAGCTCTTTAAAGGTAAATTCAGACAAGAAGAAACCATTTTCTGCATATTTCATGATTTTATTCTATTTGTAGAATGAAACTGTTAGAAATAACAAAAACCTATATATGTAAATAAGGTGACTGAATGGCTGGCTGTTAACAGATGCTACATCTATACATCTATTAAATAATTAGTTAAAATTTTATATATAAATATATGTGAAGTTCTAAGATATATATAATGTAAGATGTATGTATATAGTAAGATATATATGTAAATTTAATTGTATATACATACAAACATATATTTATACATAATATATGGATATATGTTTTTAAATTACATGCATTTTTTAATGTCAACTATTTTTTTATAATGTTTTTTATTATATTATGTTAGTCACCATACAGTACATCCCTGGTTTCTGATGTAAAGTTCGATGATTCATTAGTTGTGTATAACACCCAGTGCACCATGCAATACGTGCCCTCCTTACTACCCATCACCGGTCTATCCCATTCCCCCACCCCCCTCCCCTCTGAAGCTCTCAGTTTGTTAANCCTCTGAAGCTCTCAGTTTGTTAACTATTTTTAAATGAAATCTATACACAGAAAAAAAGACTAGGATGGATTGTGTCAGCATGTAAGAAAATTTTCAGTCACTGGTTATTAAAATTTGTATTGTATGTTCTTTTTTTTTAAAGATTTTATTTATTTATGCAACAGAGATAGAGACAGCCAGCGAGAGAGAGGGAGCACAAGCAGGGGGAGTGGGAGAGGAAGAAGCAGGCTC
>NW_023181845.1:0-1185 GCF_002007445.2 Ailuropoda melanoleuca | reverse complement strand
TTGGCCACCCAGACGGTAATATCAATGAGGGGTCTACCTAATGGTGTGAATAATACCAGGAGGTGGTTATGATTCGGAAAAATCTTGGAAGTTCTTGCCACAATCTCTTGTCCTTC
Source organism: Ailuropoda melanoleuca (assembly GCF_002007445.2). Taxonomy (NCBI): domain Eukaryota; kingdom Metazoa; phylum Chordata; class Mammalia; order Carnivora; family Ursidae; genus Ailuropoda; species Ailuropoda melanoleuca. The sequence continues at coordinate 1,069 of NW_023181845.1, read as the reverse complement.
CACTACAGTTTCTCCTTCTCTTTCCCGTAAAATTAGTGTGTTTTTTGTACTTTTATTATCCCCATCAGCATAAAAGCAATTTTAATACCACTCATTTCAGGGGCAAACAAATCCTAACATCAAATGCCTTTCCATAAAATACATGATTCTCCTNCCTAACATCAAATGCCTTTCCATAAAATACATGATTCTCCTCTTCTTGTCATAACTACACTGTATAGCTAGTTGCCATCACAAATTAGTTGACAACTTAGTTTGGCTTTACTTCTTGGCATCCCTTTTTTTATCAATGTGCTAAAATCAAGCGTCCATCTTCATGTTTGTATGCAAACATGGATTTTGAAAATTTATCATTTTTATGATGCCAAATTCAACAGACATCTTAAAATATGTGGTCTTCATCTTACTATATTCTCAGCAGCATTCAGGGCAGTAGATCACTCTTCCCCTCTTTAAACATTCTCCTCTCTTGCCTCTCCTTATTTTCATTCTAGGCTATGATTACTTCTTCCTGTCCCACTTGCTGACTTTAACGCATATCCCCAAACTCAACATTTTGGAGTTTTTCATAACTTGATTCTTATTATTATTTCTTGTCCTCTGTCTCTACAAAGTCTTCCTGGAAAACCTCATCCATTTTTACGTGTTTAAATATTACGCAGATACTATGCAGGTGATTCAAGAATATAGATCTACTTCTTTGGGGTGCCTAGGTGGCTTAGTCCTTTAAGTGGGCAACTCTTGGCTTCAGCTCAGGTCATGATTTCATGAGTCCTGAGATCAAGCCCCACGTCAGGCTCTCTGCTTTCTCTCTTAAAATCATCAATCAATCAATCTTTAAAAAAAGAATATATATCTACTTCTTTGACCTCAATTTTAAGCTGTGTTCTCTATGTATATAATTTCCTTTCCACAACCCTATAAGAAGTGCCCAATAGTATTTTCAGTATTTTTACGATCAATATCTCTTTGTTTTCTCTTGTTAACTTGTTCTTCTCTAAGCTTTCCTGCATCAGCAGATGGTAGTAGGCGTTATTCAGTGGCCTAAACTGTGCATTTAACTGTTATT
>NW_023181844.1:0-762 GCF_002007445.2 Ailuropoda melanoleuca | reverse complement strand
AAAAGACTGATACATAACTGATAAGAATATAGTTTCTCTGCCTGCACCCCTACCCCATACTCCTACATAAACAGGGATCATGTGTGATAATAGAGGAGTACAATAGAAAGAACTCAGACACAAAAAAACATTATCAAANAAAAACATTATCAAGGGAAACTCAAAGACAACAGGAGACACAAAAACAAGGGCTTGTAGAAGAGGCAAATATGTCTATAGGGACATAAAACAGTGGTTGCCAAGGGTTATGGGTTGAGGAAAGGTGCAACTATAGAGTTCGTGAAGGAATTGTTTGGATAATAGAAATGTTTTGTATTCTGATCCTGTCATGGTTCCACAAATTTTCTAGAATATCTAAGAAATGGAATCAAACAAGATTTCTTTCATGCAACAGAATGCCTCTGAAATTCATTCAAGTTTTTGTGTATATCAATAGTTGGCTCATTTTTATTGCTGGCCAATATTTCATTGTATGGATATATCCCAGGTATTTCATCCATTTACATGGTGAAGGAATCTGAATAGTTTCTAGTTCAGCTTTTACATATAAAGTTACTATAAACATTTATGTACAGGTTTTTCAGTAAACATAGTTTCTGAATGTTATTACATCCCATTGATGTATTTTTCAATCTTTTTGCCAACACCATACCTTAGCTTTACAGTAAACATTTATAGTCAGTCAGATACGTTGATTTTTCCGTCTTTATTTTAATTTTTCACATTCATCATTTAACTATTATTAATTAATTTGTTCTTATC
>NW_023181843.1:1336-1637 GCF_002007445.2 Ailuropoda melanoleuca | reverse complement strand
TTCCATAAGGCCGTCATGACTTCAAGGGCTTTCCCCTCACACTTTGTTTCTTGGTACTAAGAGCTGGATACTCCCCAGGCCCCTACACCCAATGTGGAATCGCGGTCCCCAGTGAAAAGGCTGCAGTTCGCTGGAGGTGTTTTTCTGGACCTCTGCTTTATTACCATTGAGAAGGGCGCTGAGTCCTCGAAAATCCTGAACCTTTTCATTCATGCTCCCTTACTCACGAGAGATGATGATCGTTGATATTTCCCTGGACTGTGTGGTGTCTCAGAGACCACTATGGGGCACTCTCGTCAGG
>NW_023181843.1:657-1253 GCF_002007445.2 Ailuropoda melanoleuca | reverse complement strand
TGTACGGTGTTGTTTCTGACGGTTTTGGGCCTTTTCGTTCCATTGCCGCAAGCACTTTTGACAGGATTTCCCCAGGGAGCAAATATTTCGTTGGAAGCGGGTTTTCCCCGAATTGTCTTTCTCAGTGCTGTGTTCGTCGTGTTTCACTCACGTTACCGAAACCCCCTGATTCCTGTTCCACCTTCCATAAGGCCGTCGTGACTTCAAGGGCTTTCCCCTCACACTTTGTTTCTTGGTTCTAAGGGCTGGATCCTCCCCAGGCCCCTACACCCAATGTGGAATCGGGGTCCCCAGTGAAAAGGCTGCTGTTCGCTGGAGGTGTTTCCCTGGACGCTCTGCTTTATTACCAATGAGAAGGGCGCTGAGTCCTCGAAAATCCTGAACCTTTTCATTCATGCTCCCTTACTCACGAGAGATGATGATCGTTGATATTTCCCTGGACTGTGTGGTGTCTGAGAGACCACTATGTGGCACACTCGTCACGTTTCCGCGACAATTTTCCCTCATGTTTCCCTATTCACGAAGGGTGATGATAGTGCTAAGACGGTCACTGTACGGTGTTTTTTCTGACGGACGTGTTTTGGCCTTTTCTGTTC
>NW_023181843.1:0-306 GCF_002007445.2 Ailuropoda melanoleuca | reverse complement strand
TTTTCATTCATGCTCCCTTACTCACGAGAGATGATGATCGTTGATATTTCCCTGGACTGTGTGGTGTCTCAGAGACCACTATGGGGCACTCTCGTCAGGCTTCCGCGACCACTTTCCCTCATGTTTCCCTATTCACGAAGGGTGATGATAGTGCTAAGACGGTCCCTGTACTGTGTTGTTTCTGACGGACGTGTTTTGGGCGTTTTCGTTCCGTTGCCGCCAGCAGTTTTGACAGGATATCCCCAGGGAGCAAGCATTTCGTTGGACGCGGGTTTAGACCGAATTGTCTTTCTCAGTGCTGTGTTC
>NW_023181842.1:4120-5622 GCF_002007445.2 Ailuropoda melanoleuca | reverse complement strand
GCCCTAATATGTGATCTATTCTGGAGAATGTTCCATGTGCACTTGAACAGAATGTGTATTCTGCTGTTTTAGGATCAAATATTCTGAATATATCCATTAAATCCATCTAGTCCAGTGCATCATTCAAAGCCACTGTTTCCTTGTTGGTTTTCTGTTTGGATGATCTGTCCTTCGATGAAAGTGGGATGTTAAAATCCCCTACTATTATTATATTACTATCAATTAGTTCCTTTATGTTTGTTATTAACTCTTTATGTTTATGTTATGTTATGTTTATGTCAGGTGCTCCCATGTTGGGTGAATAAATATTTACAATTGTTATATTTTCTTGTTGAATTGTTTTAAAGTCTTTTTTAAAAGTATTTTTAAAGTCTTTGTTTTAAAGTCTATTTTATCTGATGGAAATATTGCTACTCTAGCTTTCTTTTGACATGCATTTGCATGATAAATATTTCTCCATCCCCTCACTTTCAATCTACAGGTATCTTTAGGTCCGAAATGAGTCTCTTGTAGGCAGCATACAAGTGGGTCTTGTTTTTTTATCCATTTTGTCATCCTGTGTGTTTCGATTGGAATATTTAGTCCATTTACATTCAAAGTAATTATTGATAGATAAGCATTTATTGCTATTCTGTTACTTGTTTTTGTAGTTTTTCTCTGATCATCCTTTCTTCTCTTTCTTTCCTGGTTTGCTGGTTTTCTTTAGTGATAAACTTTGATTCCTTTCTCTTTATTCTTTGCATATCTATTAGTGGTTTTTGATTTATGGTTACCATTAGGTTTGTATATAACATCTGCATATTGCAGTCTATATTAAGTTGATGGTCGCTTAAGTTTGATCACATTCTTTACTCCTGTCCCCCCAACGTTTTAAGTATTTGCTGTCATATTTTACACCCTTCTATTTGGTGAATCCCTGACTGATGTTTTACAAAAATACTTATTTTTACTGCTTTTGTGTTTCCTTCTATTTATACTGGCACTTACCATCTTTCCTTTTCACTCACAGAGTCCCCTTTAATATTTCTTGTAGGCCTGGTTTAGTGGTCATGAACTCCTTTGTTTTTGTTTGTCTGAGAAACTCTTTATCTCTTCTATTCTGAATCATAGTCTTGCTGGGTAGAGTATTCTTGGCTATAGATTTTTTCCCTTTCAGGACTTAGAATATATCATGCCATACTTCTGGCTTGCAGAGCTTCTGCTGAAAAATCCACTGGTAGCCTTATGGAATTTCCCTTGTATGTAACTGTCTTCTTTTCTCTTGCTGATTTAAAATTTTTTTCTTTACCACTACTTTTAGCCATTTTGATTACTACGTGTCTTGGTATGGACCTCCTTTGGCTGGTTTTCTTGGGGGATCTCTGTGCCTTCTGGATCTGGATATCTGTTTCCTTCCCCAGATTAGGGAAGTTTTCAGTTATTATTTCTTCAAATAAATGTTCTGTCCCCTTTTCTCTCTTTTGTCCTTCTGGGATCCTTATAATGCAAATGTTATTAAGCTT
>NW_023181842.1:0-2257 GCF_002007445.2 Ailuropoda melanoleuca | reverse complement strand
AAAAAAAAAGGATTCAGTAAGATGTTCCAAACCCAGGTATTGTTACTATGAATTACAAGGAGATAGGCTTCCGTAAGTTGGTAAAACATTATGGAAGCCTATCTCCCTGTAACTCAGGAATTTAAACCTATCTTGAGCCTATGCAATTGACTATTAAAATATACCTTATTAAAAACAAGGGTAAAAATCCTGTATGAAAACTTCAAATACAAAATTTTAACAGCAATGATGAATAGCATCAGTGCCAAAGATTAATTTTTTTCTTTCATCTTTATGCACTTCAAATTATTTTTAACAATGAGCACTTTTTACTTCAGTAACCAGAAAAAATATAAACTAAATCCTGCTAACCAAAGATTATAACGAACTCACTAGGCTTTTAATTTATTAACTGAAGTCCTTTACAATGCATACCATGATTATTTGGGAATGTTCCACATGTAAGCTCCAAATTCTTTCAGAATTTTTCATCTGTTTCTCAGCTGTTCAAATATCCTTTGATCAAGGTCTTCCCTGCTTCGATTGGCACTGGCCCCAAAGTAACCTCTTTGCTGCTTCCTTTATTTAGAAGCTTTTTTTTTTCCTCCTTAAGATGGTTTTCACCTTCCCTGTTCACTCCCTTCAGTTCTTCTGTTCTTTTATTTGACTTTCACCACGTATTGAACCTGGTCTTTATTCCAAGCCCTGCTCTTCTTTCATTTTAGTGCTAACAGCCTTCTCTGCCTTTGCCAGGTGTCCTGTCTTTCTCTTTGCCCACTATAACGATTTCTAGGCCTAAACACTTTCCTGAATTCTAGAAACAGCCTGCACAACCTGCTAAATAAAATAGACTTTAATAAAGCATTTCCTTGCTAGTTTTACACCCAGTCTTCAACATAGTTAGCCGACAAATCTTGTGAGCTAAATAAACCCTTCCTACAGGACGATCTTTTGGGCTGTATGGTTTCAGACTGAAATGCAAAAATAAAAGAGCTGTGATATTATTGTATCAAGTATTTCTCTGAGTTCACATGGAGAAATATGAGCACATTTCTTGTCTATAAGGTATGGAAATATATCATAAAATCCCAGTATTGGAAGAAGCCCTGATTATCAGCTCACTGAGGTCCAACACTCAATTAATGTTGGATGACTTCAGTACTTTTCCTCACTGAAAGAACATTCTGCCAGTGCTTGGAAGACTCTAGCAAGCCCCAAATAGGAAACGTTGTTGCACAATGTGGCAGATTAGACCGCTCTTTCCCTATGTCATATTGAAACCTGACTCCCTACAGATTGTAGTCATTTATTCTTAGTTATTTATCCTGGATTTGTGCATGGTAAATTTCGCCCCTCTTTTGCACAAGCGGACAGCTGTATACACCTGCATAAGCTTCTCTTGTCAATATCTGCCCGTTTCTTCTAACTTTGAAGTTATCTTTAAAATCAGCGAAAGAAAATCTTTACTCAAACTGACACCTACCTTATACCCTATTGTAACTTTGAGTCTACCTTAAGGGCAAATACTAATTAAAAATAAGATGCTGAATTCCCCCTCTTGAAAAGAGAGGAAGTATCCCTGTCCCTCCCTTCCCTTTGAGTAAAGTTAGTTGCTTTAGAAAACTTGTGAGCACTTTCTCTGCCTCTTTGAAATGTGTGTATTATCTTTATAAAGGCTAAATATGCAGCCCAGGATTGTTTCCTCAAAGAGCTGGGAGATATCTCTTTGAAATGTAATCATCAAGGAGCAGGGTGCTCCCAGCTCCCAGTTTCCTGGGATGAGAGGAGAATAACTTCAGCTGGCCTGTGGCTCCAAAGGGCCAAACCAAATCTGCTGGTTGTAAAGGTAGGAAGCATTTATTTTTTTATTTCAATACAGTTAGCAAACACAGGTGAACCCCAGTTACAAAATGCATTGAGCATGAACTGTATGTGACAAATGGTACCATCAAGTTCTCTTACTTGAAGACAAGTTATTGTTTATCCTGAGAACATGTGTATAACAGCAATGGCTATCTGCCTGGCTATCTAACAGGGTGAGATTTATTCCCTCTGCAATCCCTTTAGCAGATTGTCTGGGACTGCTTCACATTCCGGTTTAAGCTTTATTCGAAAGCGACAGTGCTTCCTTTCTTGTAATCCTTTGTGGAGATGTTTTCTGAAGTGGCAGCAGATTTTGTTTTTAGATACATTTGCCCATAACTACCGCATGGAATTTCATATATGTATTTATTTAATTGAATGATATGGGATTTATTTATAAATATGATCGTATAAT
>NW_023181841.1:0-3974 GCF_002007445.2 Ailuropoda melanoleuca | reverse complement strand
GCTTTAATTCTCACACCAAACTATAACATAGGTTCTGTTGTTATTCCCATTTTCATTTTTGGAAACTGGAGCATAGAAGGACTAAGTTACCTGCCCTAGATCAAAGATCTAATAAATGGTGAAGACAGTATTTAAATCCACACAATTTGACACAGTCTTTGATCTTAAACACTATCCTTCTATTTCACCAGCTTTTTGAAAATGATACATTAAAAGTACAGTTTAAAAACTAAATTTTGTTAGTTGTAGAAAGTCTTTCTACAAGGGTGCATGTAAAAAAAGAGGCTTTAAATTTAAAAGTTGTATGTAAAACTCAAAAGGCAAAATCATTTAAAACAGCTTTACTTAATATGTTAATGTCTATATTCAGGAATCTTATTGTTTGAGAATTGACCTCAAATAGTAGGACCGGACTTAATGCTGACCAAAAAAAAATGTGATGATTATAAACAATGAAAACTATTATAAAAATGCACCTTTTCTCTTGAGACCAAAAAAGAATTAATAAAAGCACAACTGTTTCTAAATTCAAAATGTGTTTATTATTTCCCCATTTGGTAACTCAGCATTTAAAAAAAAAATCAGTTCTTACTCTCTATTTGAGAATTCCAAGTTATTAATATAAAATTATTAGTTAAAATCAATTTTTGTCTGGATTTGCTCAGATTTTGAGTACTAATTTATATGAGCAAACCCTCTTATATTAGAGCAGGTTTCTATACTTAAATGCCAACAACATCAAAGTTAAGTAATGGCTGTGATGCAGGTCTGGGGTGGGAAGAGGAAAGCCAGCTACAGTTATTAGCTGTTGGTAATATAGGTAATAATAAAGAGCAAAGGTTAGCTAGATGTCAGTTTGCCTGAACCTGATAACCCGAACTCAGAAACATTCTCCTTGCGAATGCAGAATGGGGACTGTAGCTGCTCCTCATGGTGCCAGTGCACAGGATTTAGGGCAACATTAACTTAGCCAATTTTCTTAGATCCACTTTAACACCTGTGATCCTTAGAAGCCATATTCCCCAGTAAGCAACATATCAGTGGGTTTGGACTTATTGAACCAACTCTTTTTGTATCACTTAATTCATCATAAAAATAGAGTAATGTTACAAGGGAGAAGCAGATGGGCTGAATCTAACTCATGATAAAAGGAAGAGAAATTCAGCAGAAATAGTCTTGGGAAAGGATCTCAGAGATTCTAACTGCTAACTACTAGTGCTAATTACCAGAGTTAATATTACTTAATAGGTATAGACATTCCATAAATGATCAGATTGACATTCCTCTTCTAATTCAATAATAATTGTTCCCTGTTACTGCCTGTTAGCAAAAAGCCTGCTATTGATCCTATTGTAAAAAAGAAGGCAATTTTGTATCAACAGTTTTTCAGTAGCAAGCAATAGAAACAAACTCCAGCTAATTGTATCAGGATGGAAATTTATTACAGGGATATTAGGAAGCTCTCAGCATAGTTAGGAGACTGGAGAGCCAGGCTAAGAACTTGGAAATAGGACTTACACCCAAGCCACACTTCAGCATTGGCCTGATGATGAAACTGTCGCTGTCTTCATTGACTACCAGCTGCCGCAGTTTGCACTCTGCCAACTTTTCAACCTTATAGCAACTGCTAATGCTGCCAACTAGAGAGTCTAGGTGTGAATTAAAGTCTGATTTAGATGCACGTGACCAGCGGAGTCCAGGTTCATCTTTACACCCTAGCTTCAGGGGATCCTGTGAAGTGAATGTCTTCTATTTTTTCACTTCAGGATGATAATCTATTTCTCCTGCTATAAAGACTTATAAAGTGTGGAATTACCCCACGTAGGAAGGAGGCTGAGATGCTAAGTGGCTAAAAAGAATGATGGCTGTCTAGTCTATGACATCTTTATGTAAGGCCCTTTTGCAGAGCTCTGGTCTCTGGCCTTGTCAAGTAACCAAGTTAAGTAGTCTCTAAATTTGCTCCAAGGATTCTGACTGATAGTATAACACTTTTGTTCAAATAATGGATCTCTCAGACATACTGACATGATCTTGAATGAAATTTTCCTACCCTTATTCATATAGAGGTGACTATCCATAACTATCAGTATAGAGAGAAATATCTGAAGCTGATAATAGCATGTTTGACACTAGTACCTGATGCCAGTGTGAACATGAACAATGACCAAATGCTAAGGCTAATTTTTTGTAAAGAAAACAGGTGATCTTTTTTCCTTGTATATTTTATTCACAGTCCCGAATTATCTAGTTTTTTTTAAGCTTGTATTTCTGAAATGTTCTCAAAGCAATAAGAATAAAAGAATATATTATGTTGACCAGCGCATTTAATTTTCTTTATAGATGGAGTATACCTGATTTGACAGAAAATTTCTGTTATGAACTTCAATGGTTACAATGTTTAAAATTATACAGTCTCATAATTTGTTCTCCATATGGAAGCAATAATTATTTCTTTAGGTGATATGTTTCCATAACATTGACATAGGGAAATCGCCCATTCAAAAAGTTTGTACAAAATGGTAGTTGGGTTAGTGCTGGCAATGTTTCTGTAATTTCTTTTGTATGCTTTTAATTGAAAAACAAAACAAAACAAAAACAAAAACAAATATTCACATATAACAAGCCTGTGAAGGCAGGGCCTCAGTGAGGAAAGAATATATAATTTAGAATCAGATAGATTTATATTCCAACCCTTTATCTTCTACTTAGCAGCTTCCTTACCTAATTTATTTAACCTCTCTGAGTCTGTTTTGTTGCCTATAAAAGTAAGAGTGATAATTTTATGGACCGAATATGTGTGCCCTCCTAAAATTTACATGTTGAAATTCTAACCCCCAGTGTGATAGTATTAGGAGGTGAGGCCTTTGGGAGGTGATGGGGTCATGAAGGCAGAGAGCCCTCATGAGTATGATTAGTATCCTTATAAAAGAGAACCCAGAGATCTCTCTCATCTCTTCCCTATGTGAGGACACATGGTGTCTGTCTGTGAACTGGGAAGTGGGCTCTCACCAGACATTGAATTTGCCAGTGCCTTGATCCTGGACTTTCTAGCCTCTGGAACTGTAAGAAGTAAATTTCTGTTATTTATAAGCCACTTGGTCTATGGTATTCTGTTATAGAAGTCCAAAAGAAATAGACAATGATATCTTTCTTGAAGGATTACAGTGGGTATTAAATGAGAAAATTAATGCACAAACATGTTGCATAGTCACTGGCACCTTGTGGTGTCAGTAATATTGGTGGTTATTTCCATTTCAGATGACGGTGTTTTCATGCAAACAAGCGATAAGAAGTATTATGAAAATAATTTTAGGATGCTTATTACCCAGACTTTCTGCTCCCTAAAAGAAATGAAGAAGCATTGCTTGGAGACTCCAAATTCTGTAATTTATGAGATAGTTTAGGCATTTTCTTTAAGATGACACATCAGGGTCTCCAATAAGAAATGGGGCTAAGATTGAATAAGCTAGGCTGAGGAAGGTAACCATGGGGCAGAATTAGTCAGATATAAACAGTATAATTATCACAATCAATGAATAATTATCTGAAATTCAAGTAGCCAATTCAATGAAACTGCTTATTGACTTTGCATGGCACAGATCTGACACACACAGTGTCTTAATTCTCATATCAGAAATTTGATAAACAGCAATTCACCAGGCACTTTAGAAAATGACACCACTTAATAACTTCAGCACAAGAGACAGCAGGTGTTAAGATGAAAAGGACTTGGAAACTGTGTGTGTGTGTGGCCTGAGAGAGGGAGATAGAGAAAGAGAGAGAGAAGGAGGCAGAGAGGTAGGGAGAGAGGAGGAGGATGAGGGAGAAAAGAGAGAGGTAACAGTTAGAGTTAAAAATACATTGAATTTCAGATGTGCAGAAGAAGGAACCCTTGTACACTGTTGGTGGAAATGTAAATTGATGCAGCTACTATGGAAAACAGAATGGAGGTTTCTTGAAAAATTAAAAATAAG
>NW_023181840.1:383-554 GCF_002007445.2 Ailuropoda melanoleuca | reverse complement strand
AAATGTTTGCTCCCTGGGGAAATCCTGTCAAAACTGCTAGCGGCAATGGAACGAAAAGGCCCAAAACACGTTCGTCAGAAACAACACCGTATAGGGAACGTCTTAGCACTATCATAACACTTCGTGAATAGGGAAACATGAGGGAAAGTGGTCATTGAAGCCTGACGAGAG
>NW_023181840.1:0-178 GCF_002007445.2 Ailuropoda melanoleuca | reverse complement strand
CCCCGATTCCACATTGGGTGTAGGGGCCTGGGGAGGATCCAGCCCTTAGAACCACGAAACAAAGTGTGAGGGGAAAGACCTTGAAATCACGACAGCCTTATGGAAGATGGAAGAGGAATCAAGGTGTTTTGGTACCATGAATGAAACACGATGAACACAGCACTGAGAAAGACAATTC
>NW_023181839.1:0-1219 GCF_002007445.2 Ailuropoda melanoleuca | reverse complement strand
ATGACTGGCGATTCTGGAAGGTCTTTATCTCTCCATCAATTCTGAATGACATCCTTGCTGGATAAAGTATCCTTGGCTGCATGTTTTTCTCTGAAAGTGCTTTAAAAATGCCCCCCCAACCCTTTCTTCATTCCAGGTCTGTGTAGACAGGTCTGTCGTAATTGTGATACCTTTGCCTTGGTACATGAGATATTTTTTGCCCTGGCCACTTTCAATACTGTATCCTTGGATCTAATATTTGTGAATTGCACTAAGACGTGACGTGGTGTAGGTTTGTCATGGTTGAGCTTGGGAGGGGTCCTCTCTGCCTCTCTGACACAAATGTTTGTTTCTCTTGCTAGATTAGGGAAGTTTTAAGCTACAGTTTGTTCAGATATCTCTTCTTGGCCTCTGTTTTTCTCCACCCCCTCGGGGATGCCGATGAATCTGAGATTGGAGCATTTCATTGAGTCAATAATCTCCCGTAACCTACATTCTTGAGATTGAATTTTTTTGAGGCAAGTTTCTATTTTAGCCTTCTCTTCTACTAACCCATCCTCCGATTCACCAATACATTCTTCTGCCTCATTCACCCTGGCCATCAGAGCATCTAGTTTTGACTGCATTTGATTCATAGAATTTTTAATTTCTGCCAGATTCGCTCTCATTTCTGCCCTTAGAGATTCTATAGTCTCATTAACATTTTCTTTAATACTTTTTTCAAGTCTGCCCATCATCTTGACCATTGTTACTCTGAACTCCATTTCTGACAATTTGGTTATATCCATATCCATTAGTTCTGTGGCAGAGGCCACAGACTCATTGTCTTTTCTTTGCTGGGGGGGATTTCTCCTTCTCATCATTCNGGGGGATTTCTCCTTCTCATCATTCTGATGAGGAGAGGTTGCGGGGTTGTCCAGAGCCCAAATTATTGACCGGGACCCAGGCAGTGTGCACTTGTTTTAAAGGGACCTTAGGGATGTGGGCTTCTTGATTTTTTAGCCTGCCTTCTGGGGGAGGGGTCTGTCGCACCGATACTCAGGCAACCCTGTTTGGGTAGAGTCTCTGTGTCCCCTGCAAGGGGGGATGGGAATGGGCATACCGTGAGCTGGTATTTCCAGGCTTTTGTTCTCTGGCGGGTTTCCCTGGCGGTGTGCTGTGCCTCTTCCGAGAGTCAGAGCAGCAGTGGCCGAATCTCAGCCTCTGTCTCAGAACAGGGGGATCACGGACCGTTCTCCAC
>NW_023181838.1:0-2613 GCF_002007445.2 Ailuropoda melanoleuca | reverse complement strand
GGGATAAGTTGTTTTATATTCTCTCCTGATGTTGAAGGATATCTAGTAATGAATTTACTTTTATATGTTTTATGGACTTTGTAAGTCACGCCTAAGCAGAATCAATGAATATAGTGGTAAAAAAGACAGTGGGAATCATTATAAAGTTCTTGAATTTTTGTCAATGTCCGTACCATCCTGAGTGCTTCCGATCTCATCTGATCTTGGAAGTTCTATGAACTCGTATAGACTGGGTTAACTATATGAAACCGATAGACTTCTCCACTTAATTTTAGGACAAGAACNACTATATGAAACCGATAGACTTCTCCACTTAATTTTAGGACAAGAACACAAAATAAACATTAAAGAGCAGACTACTTTATCTACTTTGTGAAATATGTTGGGAGTTTCAGCTGAACACCTGAAGATCTTAAAAGGTTATATTTGCCAAAAGCACGCAAATTGAGTAATGCCTAATCACTCTATTTGCCTCTTCATTTGGAGGCCCTGGCAGAAGGGCAGCATCCTTTGGCTCCAGTGACTTCTGCTAAAATTAGTCCTGGTTGCCCCAGCCCACATTTACCAGGCACAGCCAAGGTTTATCCACCTAACCCATCTCCTCCTTAACCCCTTTCTTCTGTGCTCTCCTCTGATTCTGTCACAAAGATATTTCCATGGGCAGTAGTAGGGTGGATGTATGTGCAAATTAAAGAAATCATACACAAAACACACCCTTCTATTTAAATTTTCTCCTTTTGAATATGAACATATGGATATGTGTTGACAGTTTGAAATATATTTTGCCTAAATTCTTCAGTTTTCCTTGAGGGTTATTAAGCCAGATCTCCACTGACAAAATGAAGTTGGGGATATAGGTATTACTTGTTAATTTAGTTAAAAAAATGAAACCAGATTTTCTAATATTATGCAGGGAATTTAAGAAAAATTTCCTCCCATGACTGGATTGTTCAGGTAGTTGTCCCAGTTATTTCAGAAATTGTGATTGCAGATGTCCAGTCCTTTTGAACTATAATCACTCTTAGTGATCTCAACTCAAATTTAGTAGTGGAAAAACCAAACTGACATCCATATTGGAAGTGAAGTAAGAGAGACACAGTTTCAGGAATCATATATTTTTATTTGAGTTACAAATTTTAGCAACTATGTTGAACACAAAGAATTACAGGAATTCGGTCTATAAAGCACTTAAGTGAATGAAATGCAAAGAAGAAAAGGACTAAAAATTAAGAGAGAGGCCAAACGTTACCAATAAACCATTGCCTCCTCTTCTGTAAGTTGTTTGATATCTGTATCTCTCAGTGTAAAAGAATAAGTGGATGGATGGATGGATGGATGGTGGATGGATGATGGATGGAAAAATGATGGACTAAAAATAGATAAATAGATGAGTTGATCATGTAGAATGACTGATTTTGGATGACTGGAGAATGAATGAATGATATTTGTTAGTTTCTCTGTCCTGTACACCCCTAAAGTTGTGAATGTATTTCCTGAGTATCAACCTGAACCATGATTGTGAACAATACATATACAAAAAACCCCACATATTCTCTACCTTATGGGAATCTATAACCAAATGGAGAGGCGAGTTAAACCACATATGCCAAACCATAAAAACGGGAATCAAGTGAAAATTATGGGACATAGACTTTGGATGCTGAAGGCATTCAAAGATTGGCGAAGTCTGTTCTCTAATTCAATGTACTTGCCACTTTATTCCTGACCCAGAGGAGAAGGTAGAGCAGATCAAAAAATGGGAGAAGAGGGTCAGACCCTTAAAACAGAAGGAAAGTCAAGATCAGAGTAGAATTGGTAGGGAAGCTCGGGTCTTTGAGCCTTTCTGGGTGTTGATCCACTGTCAACTGTCCTAATATTCACGTGTGTTGCCTGTCATGGTTAGTTTTATGTGCCAACTTGACAAAGCTCTGGTACATAGTTATTTAATCAACTACTAACCTAAGTGCTGCTATGAAGGTATTTTGTACATGTACTTACATCTACAGCTGCTTGACTTTAGGTTAAGAAAGTTATCCTCAATAATATGAATGGGCCTCACCCAACTGAGGGCCTTAAGAGCAAAAACTGAGGTTTCTCGAAGGAGAAGAAATTCTGTCTCAAGACTGCAGCATTAACTCTTGCTTGAGTTTCCAGCCTGCCAAGCTGACCTACAGACTTTGGACTTGCTAGCCCCAACATTGCATGAACCAATTCCTCAAAATAAATCTTAAAAAAACACTTTTTAAAACAAAATTTCAAAAATCTCTATTCATCTAGCCGTCTAACTGGCAATTGGTCTTGTTTCTCCAGGGAACCCTGATGATACAGTGCCTTATTTCAATATAAACAAATTTCCCACTGGTGTGGGACACAAGTGCAGCCTGGATGTCTGTTGTGGCTTGATTTTTATGACAATGTTTATGGGCATTTTCAGGACAATATGGGAAGCTTGGTGATGATTTAACGGGGTTCTGGAATGAGGCAAAGCAGGTAAGATGATTGGAAATGAGACTACCTGCCTGGTCCTCTAGTGATGCTTTCTACCCAACCTTCCTTGAGTTCTCAGTGTGATGGTGTTTATGAGAGAAAGAGGAAGCACATTCCTCTCCAACT
>NW_023181837.1:0-3845 GCF_002007445.2 Ailuropoda melanoleuca | reverse complement strand
AATAAATAAATAATCTTTAAGAAAAAGGTCAATTAATGTAGAGACTAACTTGTGTTGGGGGAGATAGTTTCAGGCTTCAAAGTCCAAACTTGGTGAGGGCACGTAGTTTTAGTTCTTGTTCTTTAATTTTAAAGAAAATACCAACCGATATTCATGTTGAAACACATGTATTTGCTAATTGCAGCTGTGGGTTGGCTACAGACATGTGAGTTTGGTCAAATTAACTAAAGCATTCTATGAGAATCATTTGGCTGTATGAAATGTATAATTTTATTTGGAAATTGCGAGCGATCAATTCAGCAAAGTTGCAGGGTAAAGAACCAACACACAGAAATCAGTTATGTTTCTAGAAATGCAACAAACCACCTGGAAAGGAAATAAAGAAAGTAATTCCATTTACAACAGCTTCCAAAAGATTACAGTACCTAGGAAACACTGACCTAGAAAAAAACCCGAGAAGGCGAAAAGACTTGCATGCTAAAAACTACAAAACATTGCAGAAAGAAAGTAAAGACTTAAATAAATGGGAAGACATCCCAAGATCAGAGATTGGAACACTTAATACTGTTAAGATGGCACTATCCCCCAAAGAGATGTATAGTCCAATGTAATCCAATAGCCTTGTTTGTAGGGATGGAAACTCCAATCATCAGAATCCTATAGAACTGAAAGGTGCCCCAAATGGCCAAAAGAATATTGGAAAAGGAAAACAAAGTTGAAGGGATGTAGGAGTCTGCTAGGGCGGCCATAACCCAGTCCTGCAGAATGGATGGCTTGAACAGCAGAAATGTATTTTCTCATAATTTTGGAGACTGGACGTGTGAGATCAAGGTGTTGGGCAGGTTAGGTTTCCTCTGCAGGCTCTCTTCTTGGCTCGTAGATGGCCATCTTCATTTCCCTGTGCTTTTACATGATCTCTCTGTGCATGTCTGTGTCCAAATCTCCTCTTCATGTTCTAACACTGGTGGTACTGGATTACGGGCTACCTTAGTGACCTTATTTTAATTTAATCACCTCTCCAAAGACTCTATCTCCAAAGACAGTCACAAACTGAGTTACTGGAGGTTAGGACTTCAACATATGAATTTTGGGGGTGGGGAGGACACAGTTCAGCTCACAATAAGGATCACACTTCCCAATTTCAAGTTACTGCAAAGTGACAGTAATCAATACAGTGTGGTATTGGCATAAGTATAGATATACGAGCCAGGGGAATAGAATTGAGAGTCCAGAAATAAACCCGAACATCTATGAGCAATTGATTTTCCACAAGGGTGCCCAGACCATTCAAGGGGGCAAAATAGCCTCTTTAACTGCTGGTGCTGAGATAGTTGAATATCCAAATGTAAAAGGATGTGGCTCCTGGCTGGCTCAGTTGATGGAACATGTGACTCTTGATCTCAGGGTTGTGAGTTCGAGGCCCAAGTTGGGTGTAGAAATTACTTAAAAATAAAATCTCAAAAATAAATAAATAAAAGGATGAAATTGGACCCCAACTTCACTCCTCATACAGAAATTAACTCAAAATGGGCCAGTGACCTAAATATAAGAGCAAAAACTCTAAAACTATTATTGGCAACACGGGAGTAAATCTCTATGATCTTGGATTTGGGAATGGATTCTTAGACCTGACAGCAAAAGCATAAGCAGTCAATGAAAAAAAATAGATAAATTTGACTTCATTAAATTAAAATGTTTGTTCACCAAAGGAGATTATCAAGAATGTGAAAAGACAACCTAAGAACGAGAGAAAATATTTGCAAAACATGTATCTGATAAGGGTTTTATATCCAGAACATCTAAAGAACTCTTAAAAGTCAACAAGAAGAAGACCTTCAATCCAATTTAAGAACGGACAAAAGAATAGAACAGACATTTCTCCAAAGAAGATATACAAATGGCCAACAAGCATGTGAAAAGGTATTTAATACCATTTGTCATTAAGGAAATGCAAATTAAAACCATAGTGAGATACCACTTCATACTCACTAGAATGATTGCAATTTTTAAGAAAGATTTATTTATTTATTTTTTTAGAGAGAGAGAGAGAGCTAGCATGAGCAGGGGGAGGGGCAGAGGGAGAGAATCTTTCTTTTTCTCTTCCTTCCTTCCTTCCTTCTCCCTTCCTTCCTTCCTTCCTTCCTTCCTTCCTTCCTTCCTTCCTTCCTTCCTTCCTTCCTTTGTTTTTGAGAATCTTTCAAGCAGACTCCCTGCTGAGTGATGAGCCCCACACAGGCCTCTATCCCACAACCCATGAAATCATGACCCAAGCCGACACCAAGAGTTGGACACCCAACCGACTGAGTCACCCAGGGGGCCCTGAAATTTTTTTTAAAGGAAAATAACATTTGTTGATGAGGATATGGAGAAATCATAACCCTTGTACATTGCTGGTGGGAATGTAGAATGGTGCAGCCACCGTGGAAAACAGCTTGGCAATCCCTCAGAAAGTTAAGTACAGTATTATCATCTGACCCAGCAATTTTACACCTAGGTATGGACCCAAGAGAAATAAGAACATATGTATACATAAAAACATGTACATAAATGTTTACAGCAGCATTATTCATAGAGTCAAAGGTTGAAAACAACCCAATATCCATCAACAGATAAATGGGTAAACCAACTGTGGTACATCCACACAATGGAATATTATTCAGCCATGAAAAGGAACGAAGTTCTCATATATGCTACAACCTGGGTGAGCCTTGAAAACACACTGAGTGAGAGCAGCCAGACACAGAGTTCACATGTTGTAGGATTCCATTACACGAAATGTCTAGAATAGGCAAAGCCATAGAGACAGAGAGCAAGGCAGTAGTTGCCAAGGAATGGGGGAGGGGAGAATGGGGAGTGATCACCCAATAGGTACGGGGTTTTATAGGATATGAAATGTTTTGAAACTAGAGAGAGGTGGTGGTTTATAACATTGTGAATGCACCAAATGCCATTGAATTGTGTACTTTAAAATGGTTAATTGTATGTTATGTGAATTTTACCTAAATATAAAATCGTCTCTATCAGTAAGATTTATAATAAACATGTACAGTATATATCCATGCTGTGCACATAGCAACATATCTACATATATATACATGAATATACGCGTATCCATGACTATACATATACATATATGCGTGTGTATATATACCTCCCACGAGCTGGTCGTTAAGCATTAACAGCACATCACTGATGTGCTCTCCCTCACTCCCAGCCTTCTGTGGCCATTCATCTGATTTCTGTTGCTAGTTTTGCCTTTTCTGGAACGTCATATAAATTGAATTACACAATATGTAGCCTTTGGGGTTTGCCTTCTCTAACTTAGTATAATGCCTTTGAGGATTGTCATGTTATTGCCTATATCAGTGATTTGTTTCTTTTTATGGTTGGGTAGTAGTTGAATGGATATACCATCCTTGCTTGTCCATTCACCTGTTGATGGACATTTGGATTGTTTCCAATCTTCGATAATGAATAAAGCTTCTATGAACATTCACACACGGGTTTTTGTGAGGCTATGTATCTCAATTTCTCTTTGGTTAATACCTAGGGTGGGATTGGTGTGTTGTATGTGTAGTGTACGTTTAACTTTATAAGAACCTGCCTACCTCACAGTTTTCCAAAGTGGTTGCACCATTTTGAATTCGCACCAGTGACGCACGAGCTTTCTATTGTTCTGCACCCTCGCCAACATTTCATATTGTTCAGTTTTTAAATTTGAACCATTCTAACAGGTGTGTAGTGGCATTCTCCATCTCTGTATCTTCTTTGCTGACATGTCTGTTCAATTCTTTTTTTTTTTTAAGATTTTATTTATTTATTCAACAGAGATAGAGACAGCCAGC
>NW_023181835.1:0-862 GCF_002007445.2 Ailuropoda melanoleuca | reverse complement strand
GGTCTCATGACCTTAATCAAACTTAGTTTCAGTCTTCACTGTATCACACACTAACAAGAGAAATTATAAATTTCTAGAAAAAATAACAGTAAATAAATGAATGCATATTTTCTGTTTTCAGTAAATTTGTATATTTTATCAGTG
This sequence comes from Ailuropoda melanoleuca, assembly GCF_002007445.2. Classification (NCBI taxonomy): domain Eukaryota; kingdom Metazoa; phylum Chordata; class Mammalia; order Carnivora; family Ursidae; genus Ailuropoda; species Ailuropoda melanoleuca. Next base: position 718 of record NW_023181835.1, on the reverse strand, counting down.
GAAAGGATATGTAAATAGTCCATGTATTACTTGTACTGAACATTTACATATAGTACCTAAATTAAATTCAAATAACTCAATAAATACTGGAGTGTCTACTCTATGCGAGGCCTTATTTTAGAAGCTGGGTTACACGTTGCCGGATTTCAAGCTATACTACAAAGCTGTAATCACAAAGACAGCATGGTAGTGTCACAAAAACAGACACATAGACCAATGGAACAGAATAGAGAACCCAGAAATGGACCCTCGGCTCTTTGGGCAACTAATCTTTGATAAAGCAGGAAAAAACATCCGGTGGAAAAAAGACAGTCTCTTCAATAAATGGTGCTGGGAAAATTGGACAGCTACATGCAAAAGAATGAAACTTGACCACTCTCTCACACCATACACAAAAATAAACTCCAAATGGATGAAAGACCTCAATGTGAGACAGGAATCCATCAAAATTCTAGAGGAGAACATAGGCAACAACTTCTATGACATCGGCCAGAGCAACCTTTTTCACGACACATCGCCAAAGGCAAGAGAAATAAAAGANGCAAGAGAAACAAAAGATAAAATGAACTTGTGGGACTTCATTAAGATAAAAAGCTTCTGCACAGCCAAGGAAACAGTCAAAAAACTAAGAGGCAGCCCAGGAAATTGGAGAAGATATTTGCAAATGACACTACAGATAAAAGACTGGTATTCAAGATCTACAAAGAACTTCTCAAAC
>NW_023181834.1:0-1223 GCF_002007445.2 Ailuropoda melanoleuca | reverse complement strand
GTAAGGAGGGCACGTATTGCATGGTGCACTGGGTGTTATATGCAACTATTGAATCATCGAACTTTACATCAAAAACCAGAGATGTACTGTATGGTGACTAACATAATATTATAAAAAATATTTAAAAATATATGGAATACTATAAAATGGAATATTACTTATCCACAAAAGGAACAAACTACTGATACAGAAACAACATGGATAAATATCANATAATATTATAAAAAATATTAAAAAATATATGGAATACTATAAAATGGAATATTACTTATCAACAAAAGGAACAAACTACTGATACAGAAACAACATGGATAAATATCGCAAATATAATGCTATCACTGTAGAAATGCGCTTGTATGAAGTTCTAGAATAAGCAGAATAAATCTGTGGTTTAAAATGTCAGAAAAGTTGTTTTGGTGAAGCTGAAGCAGGGATGAGTGTCAGGGAAGGGAAATAAATGAGGAGACCATCTTGGATTAAGGAAATGTTGTAGGTATTTGTCAAAACTCATCAAATTGCAGATTTAATATTTGTGTATTTTATTTGTGTGTAGGTTATTATATAAAATCAAATTGTCAACAAAAGGTAAACATTAACAGTGGAAAAGTTCTCAATTTTCGATGATCACTAAACCACAACACACTCATAAAAATCTGTAGTACACATATTTATAGATATACTTATTGAAAATGTTTCCCGATAAATTACAATTTAAAAGCATATTTTATGATCTATTTTGACCTACATATAAGGTCACTACAATTTTTTACAAAAGGATAAAAAATATTAATGATGAATTAATATATAACTCTACAGTTTTTTTCAGGGATTATAATACTAAAACAGGTTACTAGTAACAATTAAAAGCATTTTCCCCTGAATTTTTCAAGGTATCGACATTAAATATTTAAATTAATTCTGGAAGTGGTTTGGGAATCTGAGCTTTTGTGATCTCAGAGCTTAGTATTATGACAGATGAGTCAAGTAGCAATTAATCAAACAAACCTATATGCAAATGTACAAGCACAGTGGCAGAGTCATTTTCAAAAGAAGAAGGCCTGCTTTGATACAGTATGTTGACAATGCAAGTTTTATTTTAAAATGTCCAAAATAAATAAGTGAATAAATGAGTGAATGAATGAATAAAGTGTATAGCACTTTGGACCAAAAAGACAAGTATTTTGCTGTGAATGATATATTCAGATTTTTACACTCCTCCTGCA
>NW_023181833.1:1155-1360 GCF_002007445.2 Ailuropoda melanoleuca | reverse complement strand
GGTACCAAAGCACCTTGATTCCTGTTCCACCTTCCATAAGGCCATCGTGACTTCAAGGGCTTCCCCTCACAATTTGTTTCTTTGTTCTATAGGCTGGATCCTCCCAGGGCCCCTACTCCCAATGTGGATTCGGGGTCCCCAGTGAAAATGCTGCTGTTCGCTGGAGGTGCTTTCCTGGACGCTCTCCTTTATTACCAATGAGAAG
>NW_023181833.1:423-907 GCF_002007445.2 Ailuropoda melanoleuca | reverse complement strand
ATTGCCGCCAGCAGTTTTGACAGGATTTCCCCAGGGAGCAAGCATTTCGTTGGAAGCGGGTTTTGGCCGAATTGTCTTTCTCAGTGCTGTGTTCGTCGTGTTTCACTCACGGTACCAAAGCACCTTGATTCCTGTTCCACCTTCTATAAGGCCATCGTGAATTCAAGGGCTTTCCCCTCACACTTTGTTTCTTGGTTTTAAGGGCTGGACCCTCCCCAGGCCCCTACACCCAATGTGGAATCGGGGTCCCCAGTGAAAAGGCTGCTGTTCGCTGGAGGTGTTTCCCTGGACGCTCTGCTTTATTACCAATGAGAAGGGCGCTGAGTCCTCGAAAATCCTGAACCTTTTCATTCATGCTCCTTTACTCACAAGAGATGATGATCGTTGATATTTCCCTGGACTGTGTGGTGTCTAAGAGACCACTCTTGGGCACTCCCGTCAGGATTCCGCGACCACATTCCCTCATGTTTCCCTATTCACGAAG
>NW_023181833.1:0-242 GCF_002007445.2 Ailuropoda melanoleuca | reverse complement strand
AGTGCTGTGTTCGTCGTGTTTCACTCACGGTACCAAAGCACCTTGATTCCTGTTCCACCTTCCATAAGGCCATCGTGACTTCAAGGGCTTTCCCCTCACACTTTGTTTCTTGGTTCTAAGGGCTGGATCCTCCCCAGGCCCCTAAACCCTGTGTGGATTCGGGGTCCCCAGGTTAAAGGCTGCTGTTCGCTGGAGGTGTTTTCCTGGACGCTCTGCTTTATTACCAATGAGAAGGGCGCTGA
>NW_023181832.1:0-1817 GCF_002007445.2 Ailuropoda melanoleuca | reverse complement strand
ACCAAATCCGCCAGGGGCAGCCCGGACAAGGGTTTCAGTGCATTCCTCAGGACTGCCTGTCTCCACGCCTCTGTCTCTTAACCTATGTGCTCCTCACCAGCTCTGCAGCGTCTGCACCAGTTCTGAGTATCTGCACCATCTGTACAGTATCTGCACCATCTGTACAGTATCTGCACCAGCTCTGAGTATCTGCACCATCTGTACAGTATCTGCACCATCGGTATGGTATCTGCACCAGCTCTGAGTATCTGCACCATCTGTACAGTATCTGCACCATCTGTACAGTATCTGCACCAGCTCTGCAGTATATGCACCATCCGCACAGTATCTGCAAAAGCTCTGCAGTATCTGCACCATCTGTACAGTATCTGCACCATCTGCACAGTATCTGCACCATCTGTACAGTATCTGCACCATCTGCACAGTATCTGCACCATCTGTACAGTATCTGCACCAGCTCTGCAGTATCTGCACCATCTGCACAGTATCTGCACCATCTGTACGGTATCTGCACCATCTGCACAGTATCTGCACCATCTGTACAGTATCTGCACCAGCTCTGAGTATCTGCACCACCTGTATAGTATGTGCACCATCTGTATAGTATCTGCACCATCTCTGAGTATCTGCACCATCTGCACAGTATCTGCACCATCTGCACAGTATCTGCACCATCTGTACAGTATCTGCACCATCTGTACGGTATCTGCACCAGCTCTGAGTATCTGCACCATCTGCACAGTATCTGCACCATCTGTACAGTATCTGCACCATCTGCATGGTATCTGCACCATCTGCATGGTATCTGCACCATCTGTATGGTATCTGCACCAGCTCTGAGTATCTGCACCATCTGTACAGTATCTGCACCATCTGTACGGTATCTGCACCAGCTCTTCCGTATCTGCACCATCTGCACGGTATCTGCACGGTATCTGCACCAGCTCTGAGTAGCTGCACCATCTGTACAGTATCTGCACCACTCTGTAGGGTCTGCACCAGCTCTGCGAGGTCTGCACCGTATGTCCAGTAGCCTCATCATCTCTGTCACAGTGCATATAATTTCTGAGACCGACTATCCTATTGACAGCTTGTTTCAACTTTTAGGAAGGAAGTGCCAGGCAACCTACATATGACTTTTTCTGACATTCAGCTCATCTTCTCTGAGCTGTATCCAATGCCTTCCTCTTGGTCCATGCTCCAATTCAGAAAGTTCCTTGTTATGGAAAAGCAAACCCTAGAGCAGGGTCAGTGACCTGCTGCCCACTGTCCTAGTCCATTCCGTGTTTATTTCTGCAACTCCAGTTTCCTAGAGTACACCCACCCCCATCTACTTACTTGTGACCCCTTGCATAGATGGAACGATCGATTGTGCACATGCCATGGTTGCTATTATGTTTAAAGAGTTATGCTGCATATCCTGCTTCATGCTGTACTCCGGTTTTGCTCCTGGATGGCCGGGTAGAATTTGTTAGAAACAATGGAGAGGGACATGGGGGAATGGAGGGTTAAAGAAGATAGTGTGTGTAAGTCAAGTCTACACTGACCCAGTGATAGTGTGGACTCTGGGCATGGATTGCAGAGACTGCCTCTATATGCCTGGTCCAGGACCGGGAGGTACAGAGGCTGGCTGCCATGCCACAGCCGTTCTTACACAGCGATCAGATTTATAGGAAAAATGACTTAACGACAAAAGGAGAACAGTGTTAGGAGTCTGAGACTCAAGAATGAGTGAGTTCGTGTGGAGCTGTGAACTGCCCTGAAAACTAGGCATCTGTATTTTAAGGTTTTGACAATTTTGTGTGGAAAGCCTTTAA
>NW_023181831.1:0-584 GCF_002007445.2 Ailuropoda melanoleuca | reverse complement strand
CCCTCACTTTGCCTTGTCTTTACACTTAGTTCTCCAGTGTCTAAGATGAGGTTTTTGCAATATTGCCCATGACCTGTACACTCTAGCTCTTAGAGTGCCTATGAGTTCATTTCTGGTTCTCTCTGTTNTGGTTCTCTCTGTGCCATCTTTCTTCTTTCTCTTTTAGGAAACCACCAGCTGTGTGCAATCATGGGGACATGGCATTTGTATCAGTGACTGGACTTCTTAGTCTTGCCTCGGGTGTTTGGCTAACTCACCTTACAAGATGGGATGCTTATCTACCACCTGGAGTGGATTCCTATTTTGTTCCTCATTTTGTGTCATCAAACATCAGTCCAAATGATCTTACTGCCATATCACTATGGGGTCAGTGGGCTGAATTAGTGTTTAAATTGTTAAATCACAATTAACCCAGCCAACTGGATATTTAATGTGGAGAGCAGATTTGTGGTGTCATTTTTTTTCCTTGGCAGAATTGTGTTGGTCCAACCGGCCTTAACTTTCAATAATAATCCACAGGTGCCATGGCTGCTGCCAGAGGAGAGGGAGACCCAGCACAGGTCGGATGCTGAAGGAACAGTGCC
>NW_023181830.1:332-563 GCF_002007445.2 Ailuropoda melanoleuca | reverse complement strand
TGCAATACGTGCCCTCCTTACTACCCATCACCGGTCTATCCCATTCCCCCACCCCTCTCCCCTCTGAAGCCTTCAGTTTGTTTCGCATAGCCCATAGTCTCTCATGCTTCATTCCCCCTTCTGATTACCACCCCCGTCTTTATCCCTTTCTTCCCCTACCGATCTTCCTAGTTCTTATGTTTCATAGATGAGAGAAACCATATGATAATTGTCTTTCTCTGCTTGACTTAT
>NW_023181830.1:0-175 GCF_002007445.2 Ailuropoda melanoleuca | reverse complement strand
GATTTAGCTATTGTGGACATTGCTGCTATGAACATTGGGGTGCATATGGCCCTTCTCTTCACTACGTCTGTATCGTTGGGGTGAACACCCAGTAGTGCAATGGTCGGGTCATAGGGTAGTTCAATTTTTAACTTTTTAAGGGACCTCCACACTGTTTTCCAGAGTGGCTGTACCA
>NW_023181829.1:1231-1410 GCF_002007445.2 Ailuropoda melanoleuca | reverse complement strand
CAACGAACATCATCTCACTTAAATAAGGGAGTCTAAGTGAAAACGTTCAAGAATTTCGAGGACTCAGCGCCTTCCTTATTGGTATTAAAGAAGAGCGTCCAGGATAACACCTCCAGCCAACAACCGCATTTCCACGGGACCCAGATTCCCCATTGGGTAAATGTGCCTTGGAAGCATCC
>NW_023181829.1:0-1039 GCF_002007445.2 Ailuropoda melanoleuca | reverse complement strand
AAAACTGCTGGTGGCAATGGAACGAAAATGCCTAAACCATTTCTGTCAGAAACAACACGGTGCAGTGGCCGTCTTAGCACTATCATCATCCTTCCTGAATAGGGAAACATGAGGGAAAGTGTTCACGAAAGCCTGACGAGAGTGCCACATAGTGGTCTCTGAGACACCACACAATCCAGGGAAATATCAACGAACATCATCTCACTTAAATAAGGGAGTCTAAATGAAAACGTTCAAGAATTTCGAGGACTCAGCGCCCTTCTTATTGGTATTAAAGAAGAGCGTCCAGGATAACACCTCCAGCTAACATCCGCATTTCCTTGGGACCCAGATTCCCCATTGGGTAAATGTGCCTTGGAAGCATCCAGCACTTAGAACCAAGAAACAAAGTGCGAAGATAAAGCCCTTGAAGTCACATTGGCCTTATAGAACGTGGAACAAAAATCAAGGTGCTTTGTTACCGTGAGTGAAACACGATCAGCACAGCACTGAGAAACAAAATTTGGCCAAACCAGCTTCCAAAACAATGTTTGCTTCATGGGTAANGAGAAACAAAATTTGGCCAAACCAGCCTCCAATGCAATGTTTGCTTCATGGGTAAATCCCATTAAAACTGCTGGTGGCAATGGAACGAAAATGCCTAAACCATTTCTGTCAGAAACAACACTGTGCAGTGGCCGTCTTAGCACTATCATCATCCTTCGTGAATAGGGAAACATGAGGGAAAGTGTTCACGGAAGCCTGACGAGAGTGCCACATAGTGGTCTCTGAGACACCACACAATCCAGGGAAATATCAACGAACATCATCTCACTTAAATAAGGGAGTCTAAATGAAAACGTTCAAGAATTTCGAGGACTCAGCGCCCTTCATATTGGTATTAAAGAAGAGCGTCCAGGATAACACCTTCAGCTATCATCCGCGTTTCTTTGGGAACCAGATTCCCCATTGGGTGAATGAGCCTTGGTAGCATCCAGCACTTAGAAGCAAGAAACAAAGTGCGAATATAAAGCCCTTGAAATCACATCGGCCTTATAGA
>NW_023181828.1:470-789 GCF_002007445.2 Ailuropoda melanoleuca | reverse complement strand
GAAAAGGAAAAACAATGCTGGGGGCATCACAATGCCAGATTTCGAGCTGTACTACAAAGCTGTGATCACAACGACTGCATGGTACTGGCACAAAAACAGACACATGGACCAATGGACAGAATAGAGAACCCAGAAATGGACCCTCAGCTCTTTGGGAAACTAATCTTTGATAAAGCAGGAAAAAACATCCGGTGGAGAAAAGACAGTCTCTTCAATAAATGGTGCTGGGAAAATTGGATAGCTACATGCAAAAGAAGGAAACTTGACCACTCTCTCACACCATACACAAAAATAAACTCCAAATAGATGAAAGACCTCG
>NW_023181828.1:0-312 GCF_002007445.2 Ailuropoda melanoleuca | reverse complement strand
GTGGGACTTCATCAAGATAAAAAGCTTGTGCACAGCCAAGGAAACAGTCAAAAAAACTAAGAGGCAGCCCACGGAATGGGAGAAGATATTTTCAAAGGACACTACAGATAAAGGACTGGTATCCAAGATCTACAAAGAACTTCTCAAACTCAATACACGAGAAACAAATAAACAAATCAAAAAAATGGGCAGAAGATATGAACAGACACTTTTCCAATGATGACATAATGGCTAACAGACCCATGAAAAATGTTCAAAATCATTAGCCATCAGGGAAATTCAAATCAAAACCACACTGAGATACCACCTTAC
>NW_023181827.1:0-982 GCF_002007445.2 Ailuropoda melanoleuca | reverse complement strand
TGGATTCCTATCTCACATCGAGGTCTTTCATCCATTTGAAGTTTATCTTTGTGTATGGTGTGAGAGAGTGGCCAAGTTTCATTCTTTTGCATGTTGCTGTCCAATTTTCGCAGCACCANTCCCAGCACCATTTATTGAAGAGACTGTCTTTTTTCCACCGGATGTTTTTTCCTGCTTTATCAAAGATTAGTTGCCCAAAGAGCCGAGGGTCCATTTCTGGGTTCTCTATTCTGTTCCATTGGTCTATGTGTCTGTTTTTGTGCCAGTACCATGCTGTCTTTGTGATCATAGCTTTGTAGTATAGCTTGAAATCTGGCAGCATAATGCCCCCAGCTTTGTTTTTTCCTTTTCAGCAATTCTTTGGCGATTCGGGGCCTTTTCTGGTTCCACACAAATTTAAGGGCTGTTTGTTCCAGCTCTTTGAAAAATGTCATTGTGGAGAAAGGGGATCCCTCTTCCACTGTTGGTGTGAATGCAAGTTGGTACAGCCACTTTGGAAAACAGTGTGGAGGTCCCTTAAAAAGTTAAAAATTGAACTACCCTATGACCCAGCCATTGCACTACTGGGTGTTTACCCCAAAGATACAGACGTAGTGAAGAGAAGGGCCATATGCACCCCAATGCTCATAGCATTGTCCACAGTAGCTAAATTGTGGAAGGATCCAAGATGCCCTTCAACAGATGATGACTGGATTAAGAAGCTGTGGTCCATATATACAATGGAATATTACTCAGCTATCAGAAAGAACGAATTCTCAACATTTGCTGCAACATGGACGGCACTGGAGGAGATAATGCTNATGCTAAGTGAAATAAGTCAAGCAGAGAAAGACAATTATCATATGGTTTCACTCATTTGTGGAACATAAGAAATAGCAGGAAGGTCAGTAGGAGAAGGAAGGGAAGAATGAAGGGGGGTAAACAGAAGGGGGAATGAACCATGAGAGGCTATGGACTCTGGGAAACAAACTGAGGGCTTCAG
>NW_023181826.1:0-3372 GCF_002007445.2 Ailuropoda melanoleuca | reverse complement strand
GATGATTGTGGCGGAGCTCCCAGCCCACACCTAACTTGACCACAGCGAACTTGCACGGTCGCAGCACCCGGAAGAACATGCACCTGGCTCTGACGCACCTACTCGAAGTCAGTCCACTCCCAGGCCTCACCAGCAGTGGGCCCTCTAAAGGAGCTTCTGGGNAGTCAGTCCACTCCCAGGCCTCACCAGCAGTGGGCCCTCTAAAGGAGCTTCTGGGGGGCGCTACCCAGAATCCCAGCCCAGAGTGGGCTTCAATGATTTCAGTGGCTTCTCGACAGGAAAATAATCAAAAAGGGGACCCGTGCTGCTTCCCCCATATTTCCCGGAGCCACAGCCATCTTCTGACGAAGCCCCAGCAGCCCAGAGGAAGAGGACCTTCCTCAGCCGTGCATCAGTTGCGGCAAGGAAAAGATGTCAAATCCCAGTGGACATAACTAAAAAAGCAGCATGTGCACCGTGGCAAGATATGCCCACGATCACCCTGGACTTCAACACGTTGCCCAAACCCCCTTCCTGGGACGCGTGAGGGCCCTGGCTCTGACGGTTACTAGGGCCCTGTGCCTGCTCTTTCCAGGTGAGTCAAAACCTGGCAACTCCCGTTTAGCTTCCATCGAAGAAGCTGAGATTTCTAGTTTTTTCTTTAAAATATTCTTTTGAACATCCTGAAATGGCTTGAGGGCCGCTTCAGTGTTGGTATAAAACGAACTTCCCGGCAAGAGCCCGGTGCCCAGACCCTCGGCACCACACGGGATGCCTGCCCAGGCCGGAGAGGCTTCCTGAGAGGCGAGACCTGCAGTGCGACTGCAGCACAGGCCCGGAACACCAGGACTGCTAGCCACCCTGCACCCACCTAATTCCAGCCAAGTTTAGGGTCCTCTCGTGCTCCTCCCTCACAGCTGCGTGCCCACTGCTGTCCTGGTCCAGGGGGTGACGGTGGGCCCTTCCCTTAAAGGGCAGAAACACCCTCTCTGCTTCCTCTAGGCATCACGTCTGTATTTGATGGTGGGCTTTCCAGAGCTCCCGTGCCTGCCCCAAAGAAGACACCCTGAAGACCTGACCCCTAAGGGACCCAGACCACTGATGGGCTCAGCACTGACGGTGGGTGGGCCACCACTGCTGGACTTGTGAGCATGTGGTGCACCTGTAGGAGGGTCCAGGGCCATTCCCTGCACGTGCCCTGACCCACACAAGACACAGGAGAGGAACCAGGAAACCCCAAGGACTTAGGAAGTCAGCCCTGTGTGTTCGCACAGAGAAAACTGCATGCGGCAGGTCAGAGACACGCCCCAGCCCACAGAGCAAGCTACGAGGGTCACCTGAGCTGCTGGTGTGTCGGGCCTTGTCCTGGGGCGCATGTTCGGAGCAGCGGCCTGGGACAGGGCCTGCAGGTACGGCAGGTAGCGCTGAACAGCCTTGGCCAGGGCGCTGTCATCCTCCAGACTGTACATCCTTTCCTTATCCACGCTCAGCTTTGAGGTCCTGAAAAGCAAAAGCAAACCATGAGCCCGTCACACGTTTGTTCACAGTGATGAGTGTCCTGGGCATCTGCTTCACACGAGCGAAACGCACGTGGCACGGCCACAGCGCCTGAGCACGGACACGGGGCTTGCGGCCGGAGGGGGAGGTCCTGCCTCCTTGGCGCACGTCAGCCATGGGCTTCACTCTCTACGCATCTCCCTCAGCCTGGTGCTCTGACGCGCCTCAGAGCCATCGTGCGGCCCTGATGAGCGACCCCTAGAGAAAGCCAGGCCTCGAGCACGTTCTCAGCATGACCCCTCTGAGCACCGCGGACGGGAGACAAGCTAACAGACAGATGTGTAACAGCCAGCACTTACTGCAAGTCCAATCTGAGAGGCAGAGAGCGGGGGTATGCAGCGCCCCAGGGGCACAAGGTCTACATGGAAGGGGCCCGGGGTCTAGGGAAGCGGAATGGTTGGGGTGGGGGGTGGGGCACAGGCAGAGGAGGCAAAAGCAAAACAAAGAGCCAACAGTAGGTCGGAGGTCTGCGCGAGGACAGGCTCACACAGAGCCTTGGCAGCCGGGAGCGGAGGTCGAGGCAGCAGAACTGAGAGCTGACCTCGTTACAATCAGGGCAGGTGGGCGTCACACAGTGATGGGAGGCACAGCGCCACAGAGTAGAAAGACCCCCGGAATTGAGCCCTCCCGGGTCCCGTCACCTCTCAGAACCTCAGCAAATACCCTATATGCACAACTGTTCAGAGCGCCTCTACAGGAAACACCCGGTGAGTGGTTTGGTGCTCACGGCAGAGAGTGACCCTGAGACACACCACTCCCGACTCCCAGAACCTGTGACCCTGGGTGCCAAGGCACAAGGGCAGGCAGGTGGCAGGAGGCACGAGGTCCATAGTCAGCTGACCCTAAGACAGGGAGATGATCTTGGGTTACCCTGGTGGCCCCGTGTGATCACGGGTCCTTAAAAGACGACGAGGAGGCGGAAAGGGTGTCAGAGTGATGCTGTGGGGGAAGACTTCCAGCCCTGAGGGAGGACAGGCCACCAGCTAAAGAATGCAAAAGGGAGGAAACATTCCTCACCTGGCCCTCCAGAAGGGGCCGGCCCTGCGACACCTGGGTAAAGCTCGGTGAGGCCCAGGTGGGGCTTCTGAGCCATGGGACCATGGAAACTGCTAAGTTTGTGATCTGTCACAGCAGGAAACGAAGGCAGTGCCATAGGTTTCCACGTTGTGGTGCTGTCAAGACCACCAAGTACGGATCACCTTCTGTGCACATGGGTCATGCCTGGCAGACAGGCTGGAGGCTGGAATGACAGAGAGGATACTTTCTGTTTTCCACAGGGTGGCGAGACGGAAGCGTCGCCGCTTCTGAAGCCAGATGTTTGGTCCAAACCAGAGGTGCAGAGGAACCGTCTAAGTGGCACTGCTACCCGCAGAAGGTCAGGGCCACAGGTCTCAACAGGTTCCAGGACACAGACGCTGGAACTCACCCTGTCCCTCACTGGCTTCCCGTCTGCATCATCTCCCTTTCTTCTCATTACCGTGGCTGTGAAGAGCCACCCCTCTCGCAGCCTGGACCCACGGACGAGAACTTCACAGCCCACGGACACCTCTGCTGTGCGCATGTCACCCATCCCCAAAGGGCCAAGATGCGTCCTAAATGGGGCAGGAAAGCACACAGCAAGACACTCTGTGCGGAGACCCCTGTGTGCTGCAAACACTCTGACCTCTGGATCCCTGAGAAGGGCTTGCCTGACAGTGAATTCCCAATCCTGGCATCTCACGCGATCTGGAGAAGCTGAGAACGTCTCAAACCGTCTCCTCACAAGTTCTTCTCCCAGTTTTTTTTTCCTCCTCTGCTGTGCTGTCTACGGCTGGCCCTGCTATGCCCACTGACCGT
>NW_023181825.1:5344-7457 GCF_002007445.2 Ailuropoda melanoleuca | reverse complement strand
CAAAAATCACACCTATCAGGAAAATCTGCCTGGCGCCGAGCAATGTCTGTCTCGACTATTTCAAATAGACAATACTTCCTCTTTTTTTTTTCTTTACATAATAGACTTAATTTTTTAGGATAGTTTCAGATTTACGGAGAAATTAAGACGGTGGTACAGAGTTCCCATATGTGCCATCCAGTTTTCTTTCTTATTAACCATCTGAGATTACTATGGTACATTTGTCCCAACTAGTGAACCAATGTGGATGCATCATTAAATAAAGTCTATGCTGTAGTCATATCTCCTGTTTCCGCATAATATCCCCCCCCTTTTTTTCTTTTCTGCTCCAGGATCCCATCTAGGAAACCACAAGGAATTTAGCCATCATGCCTTCTTAGACTCCACTCGGCTGTGACGGTGTCTCCGATGTCCCTTGTCTGTGATGACCTTAGCAGTGTTGAGGAGTCTCGATCAGGTATACTGTAGGATGCCCTCTCTTGGGATTTGCGTGATGTTTTCCTCTCAGTTTTTCTGGGGTGATGGCTTTTGGGAAGATGGCAGAAGTAAAGAGCAACTCCTGTCGGATCCTGTGAAGGGTCTAGAATATCAGCACGACTTACCCCTGCTGGTGTTGACCTTGATCACCTGGCTGAGGCCGTGTTTGTCCGAGTCTCTGCTGGAAAGCCGCTCTGTCTCCCTGCGTCTGTAGCTCTCCGGCTGGACGCCTGTGTACCGCCAGCTCCTGTGCGGTGGCGCCTCAGGCCCCTGCTCAGGAGGCGGAACCTCGACATAAAGTGCTTGGAATTCCGCACAGGGAGTGTGCTCTTCTCTTTTATTTATTCCTGTATTTAATCATTAATTTGTGTCCGTATGGACTAGTGGATATTTGTTGTATAGCTTGGATTATAATCCCATATTCCCTCATGCATTTTGTGGCTCGTACAGTTCCAGCTCTGTCCCTCGGGAGCTCGGCAGTGGGCTCCTGTGCTCTTGGACGTACTTCATCAACGTGCCACTTTGTCTGCTTGCTCAAGCACTTCCTTTCTTTCAAAATGACACCACAAGATGCTCCAGGCACCTTCCCAGAAGAGGCCGTTCTCCCGAGGAGACTAGTGCTGGACGCTGGAAGCTGGGTACCAGGGATGCTCGTTTCTATCAGGGCGCATTGTTTCCAGGTCTTCTCAGCTGACGGAGGGAAACAACAGATGTGTGTAGACTAGCTTGTGTGTCTGCATGTATCTGTAATCATCTCCAAGTGCACGCCTCTGTCCCTATGTGAAGCTAAACACACGTTCACACGGTCCCTCCAACCCTAATCCATACCCGCATGGGGCATGGGACCCCGCTTCTCGGTAGTCCCCACCCTAGCAGTGGGCACCTGGATCCCGCCATCTGACGCCCTTTTACTTACATTATTAAATTTCAGTGGGGATGCACAGCGGTATCAGGATTATGACCCCAGACCCCCACGGGAGGCAACCGAATCCACCGGAGAGCAGTGCTCACGTCCAAATGCTCTGCCTTTAGTCCTGCAGACACCAGTTACTTAGCTCAGCACCTTGTCCCATCCCCTCCAGTGGGGTCGTTCCAGCTGTTGTAACACGGTGAGGTTCTCCTGGGATCCTTCAGCCTCTTAAGCAATTTTAAAACATGTGCGTATTAAGGTTTACTCTTTGTTCTGTTACGATTTACAGTTTGTGACAAATTCATAATGCCATGTGTCCAACATTGAGGTACCACACAGAACAGCTATAGTCCCCTAAAATACCGTGACTTTGTTCCCACCCCCTCCTCTTGAACCCCCGGCCACCGCTGGTGCATTTCACCTTTTTTTCAAAATGCCACGTAATTGGAATCATACAGTTAGGAGACTTTTCAGACGGGTTCCTTTCACTAGGCATTGCAGCTGAGCTTCCTCTCTGACTTTTCCTGGCTCGACACTTCATTTCTTTTTATTACTGAATAATATTACACTGGATGCCACAGTTTATCCATTGCCTGCTGGGACGTCTGGGTTGTACCCAGTTTTCAATGACGGTGTATGAAGCTTCTGTAAACAGTTACATGCAGGTCTTCTCATGAACGTGGTTTCCCAACAGTTGGGAAAATACCTAGGGGTACGATCGCTGGG
>NW_023181825.1:0-353 GCF_002007445.2 Ailuropoda melanoleuca | reverse complement strand
TGCCTTCAACACCTTCTGGCCCTAAGTTCTGACCTAGGAGAGTGCCCAGCCCAGAATAGATATTAAACCAAAGTTTGAGAAATGAAAAGGGGAATTTATTCATTATGTGTTCTCTGTCAGGCACTTCACTGGGCACTGGGACTTTGGAGCTGAGTAGGGCCAGTTGAGGTCCCCAGACTGGGTAGTGCAGCAGTAGGGGAGGGTAAGGCGGATGCACTGGGCAGGTAAACACCGGGCAGGGCAACCTGCAAGCCTCCCAGCAACGCACCAGCAGTGCAGTCCCAGAGCGGACACCACGAGGGTCGTGAGGACCTTGTCTCATCGTTCTCTGCTCTGTTCTCAGAGCTGGAAAA
>NW_023181824.1:0-604 GCF_002007445.2 Ailuropoda melanoleuca | reverse complement strand
TTTTTTTTTTTTTTTTTGGTAGCAGATGGTGGAAAATACAGCCATTTTTTTATATATGTAACACATATAGTGTATATATGTATACGAAAAACATGTTTATATATATTATTTTTATTTGCATATGTATACAAATAATTCAAATAATACTTCNAAATAATTCAAATAATACTTCGCCTATATGTGAGGAATTATAGTATTCAGTTAACTAAAATGAATATGAAAATATGAACAGACTCTAACATGCACTTTTTTAGTAAATTCATGCATAGATAGATGGATGTGCATATAAATTAATATAGCCATTATAATAATATGTATAGGAAAATCCTGAGTAAAGATAAAACATGATTTCTTCCAGTCATTCTGGGAAGCTGTTTATACTGAGAAAAAATTAGGCATCTTGCTCATCATCTCCTGGGCAAGTTAAATGAAGATACTTCTGTTATTCTTTGTATCACTTATATTCTTTACTTTTCATATTCTGTGAATTATTAATATATTGAAAACATAACGAACATTTTATGGACACAATGAAAAAATGTTTCTAGACTAACTGCACAGAAACATATTATTCAGAATAGTGAGTTACAAAATATACTTTTTC
>NW_023181823.1:0-1417 GCF_002007445.2 Ailuropoda melanoleuca | reverse complement strand
GAGTCTCACATAGGGCTCTTTGTTCAGGGGAGAGTCTGCTTCTCCCTCTGCCTGCTGCACCCTTGCTTGTGTGTGCTGTCTTTCTCTCTCTCTCTGACAAACACATAAATAAAATCTTTATTTAAAAAATTATCATATACGGGGGCGCCTGGGTGGCACAGTGGTTAAGCGTCTGCCTTCGGCTCAGGGCGTGATCCCGGCATTATGGGATCGAGCCCCACATCAGGCTCCTCGGTTATGATCCAGCTTCTCCCTCTCCCACTCCCCTGCTTGTGTTCCCTCTCTTGCTGGCTGTCTCTATCTCTGTCGAATAAATAAATAAAATCTTAAAAAAAATTATCACATACCCTAATCTAGTGANCATATACCCTAATCTAGTGGGATTTATTTCAATTATGCAAGGATGGTTCAACATCAACAAATCAATCCATGTGATATAACACATTAACAAAATGAAGGGTAAACATATGTTCATTCCAATAGATGCAGAAAAAGCATTTGACAGAATTCAATATCCAGACATGATAAAAAAGCAACTGTCAACAAATTTGGCATAGACATAATAAGGCCATATAAAACAACTCACTAATATCATTATGCTCAATGGTAGACAGCTGAATTCTTTCCTTCTAAAATCAGGGACAGGTCAAGCATGCCTCCTCTCACCACTTTTATTATACATAGCACTGGAAGTACTAGTCAGCATATTAGACAAGAAAAAGAAATAAAATGCTTTCAAGTAGGAAAAGATGTTGCAAAATTGTTGGTCTTTGTAGAATCATGTATTCTACAGTCTAAAAACTATTAGAACTAATATCAAATTTAGTAAAGTTACAGGACAAAAATCAATGAATCAATAAAATAAAAGCCGGTGACACTGCTATACACTAATAATGAGCTAGCAGGAGGAGAAATTAAGAAAGAATTCTCATGTACAATTGTATCAAATAATACAAAATACTTAGGAATGAATTTAACTACGGACGTGGTAGACCGATATAACACAATGATAAAAGAAATTGAAGAACACAAATAAATGAAAAGATACATAATGCTCATGGATTGGAAGAAATAGTATTGTTAAAATATCTATCTTTTCCAAATCAATCTACAGATTAAATGCAATTCATGTCGAAATTCCAATAGCATTCTTCACAGAACCTGAATAAACAATTTTAAAACTTATACGTAACCACAAGATAATGCGAACGGCCCAAAGCAACCTTGAGATGGAAGAACAGAGCAGGAGGCATTATGCTGCCTGACTTAAATGACACTAACGAGCTTTAGGAATCAAAAGAGTATGATATTGGCACAAAAACAGATACACATATCAATGAAATTGTGAGCCCAGGAGAAAACTCTCACAGTTATGGATAATTAGTTTACAACAAAGGAGCCAGGAGCATACAATAGT
>NW_023181822.1:0-1273 GCF_002007445.2 Ailuropoda melanoleuca | reverse complement strand
CTCCACAGAACCGGAGGCCCCCAGCTGCCCACGGCTTCCTAAAAGAATGTGACTGTGCACACACTCTGTGGAGCTGTTCAGGGTTGCCATGGTTCTGGAAGAGGGCAAGGCTGTGGAGAGGTCAGGTCACAGAAGCAAGCCCTGGGGGACAAGGCCTACGCGTAATCGCAAGCAGTAGGGTACACAGATGTGCGCGTTCCCCTTGAAGACGGGCTGGAGGATACTCTGCTGCTAGCCAGTTAGCGGGCTGGCTAATCTTCCAATAGNTTCCAATAAGAGAGACCTGGGAGTCCTGGCTGTGGGAGATGCCTACGACTCCATGGAGGGGTGGGGTCCAAGTGGTGACTGGCTGTGGCCAATTTGTAGGTGCTGCCTGAAGAGTGACATTTAGCAGGAATGGGGTCCCTCCTCCCTGGAGAGGCCTGACTGCCCAGGACTTGCTGAGGCGATCTTTACTGTGCCTGTGTGTTCAGTATGGTAGTTCAGGGCTTCCAGCGATCTGGGGCAGAGCAGGGGCCTGTGAGGCTTGTTGTGGGAGCACGTTCAGTTGGACAAGACCTACGCCTCATCACACACTATGCAGTTGTGGGTGTTGCCACAAACAGAAAACTGGGGGATACTAGACTGCTTTACTGGGGCAGGGCAGGGGCAAGCTGAAATTTTCAATAAAGGACTCCTTGGGATCCCCAGGTACTGTAGGCACCCATGGCCTGATAGGGAGGTTAGTCCAAATGGGGACTGACTGTTGGCAATTTGAGGTACCGCCCCAGGCGATTTTCAGGAAGGACATGGGCTCAAGTCTATGTTGGTAGTCCACGATTTTTGCTTGTTATTTCGTTTTTTGTCAGTAGCCTTCCTAATGTGTTTAAGGTAATATATCTCATTGTGGTTTTGAGTTGCATTTCTCTAGTGATCAGAGATGAATGGGCATCTTCTCATATGCTTCGTGGCCATTTCAGTATCTTCTTGGGAGAAATGTTTATTCTAGTCCTCTGCCCATGTTTACTTGGGTTTTTGTGGTTGCTGTTAAGTGTAGTTCTTTACACATTCTGGATATTAACCCCTTAATAGATACATAATTTGCAAGACTTTGTCCCAACTCCCAGGTAGTCTTTCTACCCTGTTTAGTGTTTCCTTTGATGTGCTGACATTTAAATAAATCCCACTTGTGTATAT
The DNA here is from genome assembly GCF_002007445.2 of Ailuropoda melanoleuca. Classification (NCBI taxonomy): domain Eukaryota; kingdom Metazoa; phylum Chordata; class Mammalia; order Carnivora; family Ursidae; genus Ailuropoda; species Ailuropoda melanoleuca. The sequence goes on along the minus strand of NW_023181822.1, from coordinate 97 downwards.
TTGCTGTTGTTGCTATGCTTTTGGCATCATATCTAAGAATTCATTGCCAAATCAATGTCATGAAGATTTCCCCCCATGTTTTCTTCTAGTTTGATCA
>NW_023181821.1:0-586 GCF_002007445.2 Ailuropoda melanoleuca | reverse complement strand
TCAGCAAAATGAAAAGGCAACTTACTGAATGGAAGGAAAGGTCAGTAAATCACGGATCTGATGAAGAATCCGCATGCAAAAGCTACAAAGAACTCATACGACTCAGTATCAAAAGAAAAAAAAAAAAAAAACNAAAAGAAAAAAAAAATGGGCAGAGGAACGAAATAGACATTTTCCAAAGAAGACATCCAAATGGCCACCAAGCACATACAAAGTTGCCGAATGTCACGAGTCATCAGGGAAATGCAAACCAAAACCACACTGAGATATTCACACCTAGTTATTATCAAAAGGTCAAGGGATGACACGTGTTGACAAGGGTGTGCAGAAAACGCAAGCCTGTGCACCACTGGTGGGATCGAAAACTAGTAACAAGCAAACCACCCAGATGTCCACCCACAGATAAACGGGCAAACAAAATGTGATACCTACGGACAGTGGACTATTATTCAGCCCTTAAAAAGGAAGGCGATTCTTTCTTCCTTCCTTCCTTCCTTTCTTTCTTTCTTTCTTTCTTTTTTTTTGATTTTATTTTTAAGTAATCTCTATACCCGACGTGGGGCCCAAACACACAACTCCGAGATCA
>NW_023181820.1:2999-5070 GCF_002007445.2 Ailuropoda melanoleuca | reverse complement strand
CTGCTTGGGATTCTCTCTCCCTCGCCCTCTGCCCCTCCTTCTCGTGCTCTAAAATAAATAAAGAAATCTTTGAAAAAAAATGGTGGGAACAGTTCTCTCCTTCCACACAGCTCCAGGCTGGCAGGTGGAACCTCTTTGCACCTGGTACANACAGTTCCCTCCTCCCACACAGCTCCGGGCTGGCAGGTGGAACCTCTTTGCACCCGGTACAGCAAACCCACAGGGAACAGGGACTGGGGGACTCCATTTGCCTCAGGACACAAGGCCAGCAGAAAATCATGGTTACAGAGTTCTACCTTCATAGGAGGATCAAGAGGAAATGCTGACTCCGTCCAAGATCAGCCCCAGAGCCACACAAGCTCAACGTCAGATATCAGCCAGGGCTAGGCATCTCCACTTGACATCCAGACGAGAGGGGAGGTTTTAGGAGCATTCAAGCATAAAGAGATAGTTGTTAAAAAATTGGCTCTTTTTATTCAAGGATGGGCACTCAGAGAAAAATGGTATCCAAGAAAAGAGTGATGTGAAACAGAATCCCCAGCATTCAGGAGGAAACCACAGTCAGCCTCAAGACACAGGCCAGAAGATGGTAATACAGCCATGCTAAAAATTATATTTACAGAGAGTTTATTAGTAGAGATGATAATGATATAAAAAGTGGGGGGAAAAACAAGACATGCATTATATGGATAAGATGACTCCTAATTTATCTTTTTTTAATAAAGAAAAGAAGATGCAGGGTGCCTCAGTCGGTTAGGCATCTGCCTTTGGCTCCCAGGGTCCTGGGATCGAGACCCACATCATCAAGTTTCCTGCTCAGTGGGGAGCCTGCTTCTCCCTCCCCCTGCTCTTGTGCTCTCGCTCACTCAAATAAATAACATCTTTAAAAAAAGAAAAAAAAAGAAATGCAAAGAAATGGAAAGACACCCCATGCTCATGGATTGGAAGAACAAATATGGTTAAAACATCCACCGTACCCAAAGCAATCTACACATTAAATGCAATCCCTATCAACATACCAACAGCATTTTTCACAGAAGCAAGACAAATAATCCTGAAATTTGTATGGATTACAAAAGACCCCAAATAGCTAAAGCAACCTTGAAAAAGAAAAAGCTGGAGGCATCATAATTCCAGATTTCAAGTTATATTACAAAGTGGTAGTAATTAAAACAGTACGGAACTGGCATAAAAACAGACACATAGATCAATGAAATAGACCAAAAAACCCAGAAATACATCCACAATTATATGGTCAATTTATCTTCGACTAAGGAGGCAAGAATATGCAATGTGAAAAGGACGGTCTCTTCAAACGGTGCTCAGAAAACTGGACAGCTACATGCAAAAGAATGAAACTGGACCACTTTCTGACACCATACATAAAAATAAACTCAAAATGGATTAAGGACCTAAATGTGAGACCTGAAACCATAAAAATCCTAGAGGAGAGCACAGGCAGTAATCTCCCTGGCATCAGCCACAGCAACATTTTTCTAGGTAGGTCTCCTGAGGCAAAGGAAATAAAAGCAAAAATAAACTATTGGGACTTCATCAAAATGAAAAGCTTCTGCACAGTGAAGAAAAGCAATCAACAAAGCTACAAGGCAACCTGCATGGGAGCATGTTTGCAAATGATACCTGATAAGGGATTAATATCCAAAATATATAGAGAACTGTTACAACTCAATACCCCAAAAAACAAATAATCCAATTTAAAAAATGGGGAGAGACATGAGCAGACATTTCTCAGAGAACACATCCAGATGGCCAGCAGACACATGACAAGATGCTCACCATCACTCATCATCAGGGAACTGCACATCAAACCTACAATGAGATATCACCTCACACCTGTCAGAAAGACTAATCAAAGAAACAACAGATGTTGGTGAGGATGTGGAGAAACAGGAATGCTCTTGCTCTGCTGGTGGGAATGCAAATTGGTGCAGCAACTGTGGAACAGTACGGAGATTCCTCAAAAGATTAAAAGGTGTCTGACTCCTGGTTTTGGCTCAGGTCGTGATCTCAGGGTCATGGGACTGAGCCCTGCATTGGGCTTGGCACTCAG
>NW_023181820.1:1240-2748 GCF_002007445.2 Ailuropoda melanoleuca | reverse complement strand
GAATGGATAAGGTGTGGTGTAGCTATACGATGCACTATTGTTCAGCCCTAAGAATGAAATCTTGCCATTTGCAACAACGTGGGTGGCGCTAAAGAAAATAATGCTAAGCAAAACAAGTCAGTCAGAAAAAGACAAATAGCACACGATTTCACTCATATGTGGAATTTAAGAAACAAGCTAGCAAAGGAAAATAGAAAAAGCAGCAGACTCTTCACTATAGAGTACACACTGGCAGCTACCAGGGCTACCCATGGGGTGTGGGCAAGGGGGAAAGAGGGATGGGGATGAAAGAGTACACATACCATGATGAAACAAATAGAGTGATATAAAAAGGAAAGAAAAAGAATATAAACATAGACATATACAAAAAAGAATAGAATATAATACATTAAATATATTAACATCAGTTTAACCCTGGGTAGCAAGGTTACAAGCAGTTTTTATCTTATTCTGCACATGTTTATACTTTTCAAATTTTCTACATGTTAAATTTCTGATTTTAAAAATACTGTTAGGAATTAAGAGATGGAAAGAATCCTTCTATAATCCTAAGTATGTTTCAGGTGTATCACCCCTCCCATCTCTGGTACTTGTAATTCATTGGATTCATACTTCCCAAAGGAAAATAATATGGATACTGATTTTATACTATAGCAAAACTAGAGTAAGAGAACAAAGCTTTCATATACGTAAACATATATGCACATATATCATATGTAACTTCTAAAGATTCTTCTCATTTACCACATAAAGTAAAAATTTAAGATGGCATTTTCCAAAATCCTATCTGCCCAACAAAATGCTAGAAAATATATATATATTATATATATATAATATATAGAAATATATGTATCATATAGGCATATACATATATATAGGATATACAGTTCATATTTCTAACATACATATTATATATATGGCATCTCAAGAAGCATGCACACTTCTAGTTCAACCACTGTATTATTCAAGAATTTTTCAAAAGAAATCACATCACATATGCATCTCAACATCTTATGTAATAGAGTACATAGTGCTTCAACTGAAGAAAACACACACCCCCACACACAAAAGGAAATCACTCAGCTCCTCATGTTAGCAGAGTCTTGGACATTCAGAAGTGTCACATTGTGAACAAATAGTTGTGAACAAACTCCCAACCTGTTTTATTCACTGGCTCAATGGTTAGCAGAGAGAATTCTGAAAGGTTTAGCTACTCTACACATATCTTCGTCCACCAAGACATTAAAAATCATCCCAAAATGCCCACCTATGGTGCAGTAGGTCTGGCTGCAATAGAGCCCATGTGCCCTTGTGCGTGACCTTGTCCCTGCAATTCTCACTGGTCAACCTAACCTCAGCCCATCCCAGGTGGGACGGTTGACTACGGCCACAAGGGCCTCACCAAACAAATCTGAATCCTGAAATCCTTCTAGAACGTAATAGACCTCAGCTATTTTCAAAAAGCCTAAGTTGAAAAATAACAATATACTACTATAATTTTGTAATTA
>NW_023181820.1:0-1164 GCF_002007445.2 Ailuropoda melanoleuca | reverse complement strand
ACAAACTCCCAACCTGTTTTATTCACTGGCTCAATGGTTAGCAGAGAGAATTCTGAAAGGTTTAGCTACTCTACACATATCTTCGTCCACCAAGACATTAAAAATCATCCCAAAATGCCCACCTATGGTGCAGTAGGTCTGGCTGCAATAGAGCCCATGTGCCCTTGTGCGTGACCTTGTCCCTGCAATTCTCACTGGTCAACCTAACCTCAGCCCATCCCAGGTGGGACGGTTGACTACGCCCACAAGGGCCTCACCAAGCAAATCTGAATCCTGAAATCCTTCTAGAACGTAATAGACCTCAGCTATTTTCAAAAAGCCTAAGTTGAAAAATAACAATATACTACTATAATTTTGTAATTATGTACAAAGTCAAAAAGCATGAAACCCTTTTAGAGTGTTGGATACTATTAGCAGATAAATATTTTTTCGTAGTTCATATTAGGAAAATTTAGGAAAGATCAGCATCATATGGAGTTGGGTAAACTAACCAAGTATTTCACAAAAAGTACTTTTCCCATAAAAGCTATTCCCACAGAATTCTTCACCACTGATCTTTCAAACATTTGCTTTCATCCATAAAAATACAATGCTGAGGAAAATGTCCAACAGTGGATTGATGACTGCTCAAACAAAGGTTTTCTGAATAAACTAATGTGCATTGTTTGAAATAGCTACAGAAGGGCGCCTGGGTGGCGCAGTCGTTAAGCGTCCGCCTTCAGCTCAGGGCGTGATCCCGGTGTTAGGGGATCCAGCCCCACATCAGGCTCCTCTGCTATGAGCCTGCTTCTTCCTCTCCCACTCCCCCTGCTTGTGTTCCCTCTCTCGCTGGCTGTCGCTATATCTGTCAAAAAAATAAATCAATAAATCAATAAATCAATAAATCAATAAATCTTTGAAATAGCTACAGAGTTAACATGACCTAAATCACTCACAATAGGGGAATATTCTCATAAATTAAGGTATACCTAACATCAAACAGTATTACCGAGGATTTAAATCATGGGATGAATAGTATGGCACAATATTAAGCATACAAGTCAACATACGAAAATACATCTATCCTATTAATTATCTATGTGGACTATAATTAAATACACATGCAAATGTAGTTGGCGTATTAGCGTGAAAGGGTGGTGAAAAACTCTTTAAGGAAAACTTTCA
>NW_023181819.1:0-2111 GCF_002007445.2 Ailuropoda melanoleuca | reverse complement strand
AAAAGTTACCCTCTTCACTATACCTTTACCACACAATACAATATGAGTAGCTATAGGCGGTACGCTGTGTACATTCCCAGCATTTATTTATCATACAGACCGAAACTTTGTACCCTTTCACTTTTGTTAGTTTCCTTCCGTTTGGTTACTTCCATCTCCCTTCTGTCCTCATTGTGAGAAAGGGGCCCGGGCATTCACCAGGGTTCCTGGGCACAGTGAATCACCCCATCCATTTCCCAATACGAGCTTTTGCTTGAGTTTGGGTGACAACCACCTCCAGGCTCAGGCCTGGGGGAGATTCTCCCATTTCTCTGCGGGCAGCTCCCTCTGGAGGCTCCTTAAAAGAACTGGGCTGCTGGCTCCCCCAGAGGTGGGAAGGGGAGTTCTGATAGGTAGGAAAGATGCTGGAAGGGAAAGAAACTGCAAAGTTGGGCCTTCCGGAGAAAGTGACCTGTAAGGAGTTCAGCCAATTNGAGAAGGTGAGCTGTAAGAAGTCCAGCCAATTTTGCACCTGTCAGCAACCTGGGACCTTCATTCTGACATGAATAAGTCATACAATGGTTGCACACGCGGAAGCCCGTCAACAGAACACATGACGCCACAGTCTCCGAGTGGAAGCCAGGCCTCCTGCAGAGTGGGTCCTGTGAATGACAGGGGCACAGCGGGGTCCCCATCATGGTGACTGTGCACTGGTCCAGCATCCACACAGTGCTCTCATGATGCTTCCCATCCGGAGGTCTGGCTGGGTGACCTCGGGAAAGTCATTCGACTTCTCTATGCCTCCGTTTCCTCATTTGGGAAATGACAACAATAATAGTGCCTCTCCTAGAATTATCCNTCTCCTAGGATTATCATGAAGATTAAAGGAGGTAATGTGTAGGGATCTAGATTATTCTTGTTTATATCATAGGGTGTGAAAATGAAAAACATCTCCAGAGTCCCAAATGTGAGCCTCAAGTTCCCAGAGAGGCAGGAAATCAGATTCTACCCCCACTTTCACAACCCACCATTCACAATCCACCATTCCGGGTGTCCAAGAATCCGCCAGCATGCGGGACCCCCAGCATGCGAGGCTGCATTCACAAGCCATCGGTGGACTTTGGCCCATACATTCACCAAACACTAACTTAGCACCTTGGGCTCCCCAGGGTCCCTGGACTCTCTCCTGTGCCCACTGATGGGAGGGAGGAGCGTCTCGAGGACTAAAGGTCAGAGATCTTGAATCAAGGCCAAAGGGAAACAGGGTCCCCAGAGAGCCTCTCCAAGCTTGAGGAAGGTGCGAGGTGCAAGGTCCATCTAAGATGAGTGTGGACTGGGGCAGAGGTTGGATGTGAGGGAGTGCAGCCTGGGCACTATGGGACCCTCTGAGGCCAGCACCTTGTCCCCCACCCCCACCCCACGTTTTCCAGAGTTCCAGTTAGCCAGCTCCTAACTTATATGGCTTTTCCAGCATAATCCCCACGAGACCCAGGGCTGGATGAGCCCACATCCAGGTCGCACACACAGAAACCCCTGTGACCTCTTAATGAAAGCATATGAATAAACTTGATGTCATTCTGAAAACTAAAATCTACAGTCAGTGTTATTTTTATTTTAAGTTACCTCTAACGAGGCTCCACAGTCCTGTGCTTAGGGGTACCCAGGGATCTGGATCCAGGCTTGCAGCCAGTCATTTGCCCCAAGGCAGCCATAGAGCAGGGTTTGGGGTCAGGAGAGGTTCCAGCCCCATATGGTGGGCCTAGGACCACCTTCCTTCCTCGGAGGGCCTGGGGGTGGAGGAGGTCTCCCCTTCCCCCAGTCTTTTCCCCAGGACACGAGCATCCCTTTCATACGTGAGATGTTCAGCGCACTGTGGGGCACATGTCAGGGGGGTTCATTAGTTTCCTAGGGCCCTATAACAAAAGACCACAAAGTGGGTGATTTAAGGCAGGACTTATTGTCTCCGTGTTGGAGACCAAGCCAGTGAGTCTGCAGGTCCAAGCTCCTGAAATCTGTGGGAGAGAACAATTCCTTGAGTCTTCCTGGCTTCTGGGAGTGGCTGGCTCCTTGGCAGTCCGTGACTTGCAGCTGAGCCTCTGCACCTGTCAGCACATGGCATCCCCCCGTGTGTC
>NW_023181818.1:0-1758 GCF_002007445.2 Ailuropoda melanoleuca | reverse complement strand
ACATAGTCCTATTTCAGATCACATCTTATATGTAATTATAACATTTGATTATGTATTATGTAAATATTATATATCAAATTGACCCCAAAATAATTTTTTTTTAATCTTCTCATTGGAAAAATGGAGGGCTGCCTTCAATGAGGGTGACCTTAGATGTGAGCACANTGTGAGCACGGACAGTTCTCTTCACAACTACCTGGTGCACTGGGTATTATGCCCACTGTCCAGATGAGGAAGTGGGGCTTAAAAGTTAAACTCACAAGGGCACCCAGCTGCTCAGTGCAAAGTCCACTTGACTAAAAGCCTGTGTCCTCAACCACCACCTCCACAGCAGGAAGCTCCCACAGGTCCTCACTAATATCAGGAGCCACAAAATCTCATTGTTTTTCCTCCTCCAGCAGGATCAGCATATGAGGCATACACTTTCCTTAGAAACCAAACACATGTACAGAACTGTCTCTGCTGAGCCCACACTGGAAAGGCTGGAAGGCTTCTGTGCTCCTCAGAAGTGACTCCCTTCCTGACAGCACTCTGGAGCACAGCAGGGTAGAAAGAGATGGCTTTGGAAAGTTCCCAAAAGGAGCCCTCTGATCCCTCCCGAAAAGAGCCCTCTGGTCCCTTGCAAGTCCCCCCAGTTTTATACAGCCTTCACCAAATGAGAGACAGAGATGAAAATACTCAAAAGAGATATGGAATTGACATATGTATCAAGTCCTCTTCTTATGTTCTGTTTGACATGCTTTTGTTAAATGAACTAGAGAAATTTTACAGCTACAAAGACAAAGACCTCAATTGATTGTATTTGACCTCAATCTCAGAGCAGCAGCTCACCATAAAACACAGTATTTTTGGTTTGCTCCAAAATTCTCAGCTAGAATGTCATCAAAGAAACAACATGAAACGTGCAAGCCTCACAACACAAAGTATCAAGGAGGGTATCAGGAGTGATGCTTCTTTCAGTTTTAGGTAGATCCACTTCAACCTTATGGCAGTAAGTGTAACATTTTTAAAAGACAAATTTATACATCCAGGTTCTTAAATAGGAGCAGGAGCTATGTATAGACACAGGAGCTCCAGGAGGGATGGGTCCTGACCGGACAGGCGCCAAGCTGCCTGGACAGCCCTTGAGGAGCCTGCCCGCAGCTTGCTCTGCTATGCAAACAGCACCCGGAGCAGTTCTTTTAAGTTGTTGGAAAAGCTAAATGCAAATGTTACAAGAAATGAAAGGGTTTATTTCAGATGATTTTTTTAAGTTTTTATTCAATTATATATGAGAACAAGAATATAATCTCTCATTCAGTAGGAAAATAAAAGTGTTGGCTGTCCAGAAAACCTATTTCTGTTCAAAATTCTAACACCTCTGAAAGACAATATTNCAATATTTAATCACAGTAACTTGATGACAGCCCATATAGGAGATGTTTTGAAACAATGCTTCCTATCACATAAAACATAATCCTGACCTTCAGGGTTCTAGATGCCTGCACCTTACAACTGCCCTTTATCTACCCCGGTTCTTCCAAGGGAGCTGGAAGGCAATCTCTTCAAGTCCTTAGAGATGGGAGTGCAATATCAACTCACCTGAATGTGCATGGCGCCCTCTACTGCTGCTTGGATATTCAAACAACCACTGATGAGTGACAGCTGTTCTTCCGCACTCAGGGAACCTTTCAGACAACCTGACTGTTCCAGAAACTTCATCTCTTTTCTAGAAAGAAGAGTGACTCTGTGAGCATTCGAAAGCAAATTTAAAAACAA
>NW_023181817.1:0-1426 GCF_002007445.2 Ailuropoda melanoleuca | reverse complement strand
GTGATGTTCTTAGGTAGAATAAAGGCTAAGTAGTGTAGACCACACATGCTGATTTCCTGTTTCTGGAAAACGTCTTTTCTGACTCTCCTAAGTCATCATGGCAAGAGAAAAAAAATAACAATTTTCACAGGAAAGGATGGCAAAACCCTCATTAATGCACTGGATGATGATTAATTCCTAGTGTCAGCTGGTGCTATTTGCACTGTGTCTGAGTCACAGATTCTATGGGTTGATACTCTTTTCTACATTTATTAGTTTGTACAGTTCATATCCATTTGGCAAGTTGTGCTATGGGTTGGTCTGTCATTATAGTTTGGCACCTTGAATAAATATATTCACATTAATCCCTGATGTGATAAAATAGTTTATTGGGCAAATCAGATTCCAATGAGACTAAATACCATTCTCAAAGAGATNCCATTCTCAGAGAGACGTGATTTTGAACTGGCAAAACATAAGAAATTGGCTTTGGGAATAAGTAGCTTTTATGTCAAGGTTGTAAAACCAGTATTTTTTTTTTCTTTTGCCAGTTCTTGGCTAAAATTCTTCTTTACACCAGATGGTTTTGTTTTTTTAGATGTTTGTGAACACGGTAGAGAAGTATTCCCCCCTGGAATTTTTTTTGTGCCTATTCCTATGATGTATTTTATCCAAGTTTCTAAATAAGTGGGTAAATTAATGTGCTCTTATAAAGAGTTCTTAGTTTATTTTGCACTAAATTAAGTTGTATCATCGTGCCACTTAATTCAAACATAAGTTTAATTTATTCATTTCTGTAGTGGTGTATTTGTGGTTTCTGTTGTGCCAGTCTTTGGAAATGTAAAGACGAACTGACATAGCCCCAAGTTACAAAGTTCATGCACAGAGTACACAGTAATTATAATACATATGATAATTCTACAGTAGTACTTCGCATTGGATTTAATACATATAAGGAAGACTAAGAAAATATAGTTAGATATAGAATGATGAGGAAATGTCTCATGAGAAGGAGATTTGAAAGAGAAAGGTGTTTGATAGTCAAGACTGTGGAAGGGGTCAGAAAGGAGCAAGAAAGAGTAGGAAATATATGAATAAGTAAATGCATAAATTAGTCAAGAAAAAATCCTTTCCCTTTAATATTCTTTTTTTTTTAAGATTTTATTTATTTATTCAACAGAGATAGAGACATCCAGCGAGGGAGGGAACACAAGCAGGGGGAGTGGGAGAGGAAGAAGCAGGCTCATAGCGGAGGAGNGAGCCTGATGTGGGGCTCGATCCCATAACGCCGGGATCATGCCCTGAGCCGAAGGCAGATGCTTAACCCCTGTGCCACCCAGGCGCCCCTGACTTTAATATTATTAAATTATGCATACTAATAATAAATACAGAGGTAATCTATTGAAGTTACCATTTCTATAGGGAAATACAATTATCTAAGAAAATG
>NW_023181816.1:358-535 GCF_002007445.2 Ailuropoda melanoleuca | reverse complement strand
GAAATCATATCAAGCATCTTTTGCAGCTACAATGGTATGAAACTAGAAATCAGTAACAAGAAAAAGACTGAGATTTCTGAGAGAGGTTAAGATGGCGGAGGAGTAGGGGACCCCTTTTTCAGCCGGTCCCCTGAGTTGAGCTGGATAGGTACCAGACCAGCAGGAATATCCACGGAA
>NW_023181816.1:0-153 GCF_002007445.2 Ailuropoda melanoleuca | reverse complement strand
CCGCACGCTTGAGACAGCAGGCTGAGAAGGGAGCTCCGGGAGCGCACGTGGGACGGCTGGCGGTTGGCGGGCCACCTGCATGGGGGAACAGGCGGACTCACGGACGGCACCCGTGAGACAACAGACTTAGAACGCGAGCTCCAGGAGCGCGCG
>NW_023181815.1:0-3694 GCF_002007445.2 Ailuropoda melanoleuca | reverse complement strand
GTTTTGTATGCAATACAGTAAATTAATAGTTTTTAAATTAAATTTTGTCTATTAGTTTTGGAAATGTGTTTGTTTATACATAACATGTGTGTACTTTTTCAATTATATTTCCCACTTGTCTTGATGACCTAATAACATTTTTCTAATATTTGTATAACCTTTTATTGTTTTTAAAAGAATATGTATTACGACATTAATAAGTTAATATACCATTGCTTATGTGCACATTATGGAATCATTATGCTGATAAATTGCTAAAAATACACTTATATACATATATATTCTGCTCATATGTACATATTGGAAACTCTTTTACTATACATCATTTTCCAACATGAATTTTCTTATAAGAGTCTTCCTAAAGCAAGATATTTTAATCTTAAGAAATTGGTATTTTACATAAAGGTATCCTTCTGATATAGCCATAATTCTAGGTTATAGCATTCCATCTTTGATGTAACTTTAAAGAAGAGATCATGCTGTGACAAAAATAAAGTCCTTGAAAATGCTTCATTAATTTGTTCCTTTGAGGTCATTTATATTTGCAGTTTATACAATAGGGGTTACCTTTTAAGCAGAATGTCTTATAACACCTCCCGCAAGATTGACCTAATTCAAATCTGGAAGACAGTTCTCTTTTAAAATGCCAAATGAGCCTTTAACCTTGACCCAGGACAGTTGCCCATTATTTTAAGTCTGACTGTTAAAGCCCATACACAGTACTAACTTCATGACAAGGTTTTCATGCTCCATTAGCGAGAATGAGTAATACATGAATGCAAATCTTAAGTAAAAACAAAACTACAAATTTGGTAATACATAACTTACTTCATAAATTATGTCATGAAACAGCTATTTCAAATAAACATCAATCACCTGTAAATTGTGGAATATTATATTACTTATCTTAGTAATTGATGAGATTATTAAACTAATATCTATAAAATACATAGAATAATAAGAGTGTCCCCAAACAACCTACTTTTATAAATATTAACTTTTATATTTATGTCAGTGAATTATGGGAATAATGCAAAATAATTGTTTCTGAGTCCCTCTCATATCATTGGTTCTAATCTATGTATTTTTCATGTGATGTATTAATTCACAATAACCCTGTAGAATAAGTATTTGTCCTATTTTACAAATTAATAAACAACAGAGACCTAACTATCATATAGCAATAAGAGCAAGTAATAATGATGTTGGTCACCTGCCCTAGAATGTTGATTTTAACACTCCTGCAGTGTTTCTCCAGTCTTGAAAGCTGTACATAATAATATTGAAAATTTCTTTATCTTAGGGTCTTATGAAAACAAACAAAAATTAATTGACAATAAAGGACTTCAAAAGCAGAATGAGAACTCTACAATTATAACTTTGAGTTTACTTAGTCATAGCAATTGCAAATCATATACAGTGATTTCCAAATCAAAGCATAAGGTAGTCAATAAATTAGAACGAGAATACTTATAATTAATTTAGTTTTACTTGGATTTGCCAATTGTATAACATGTAATATGTATATCATACCCAATGGCTTCTCCATCAGATCATATAATCAGATCAATAATATGTCATTTGAAGGTAAAAATTATCACATAAATTTGATCATGTTTATTGGAAAATATTTTCTAATTAGACTTTAAGTTTTAATTTTAAATTTAATAATTATAAATTGTCAGTACAAAGAATAATTTCCACCAAATTACAAAGTAATATGCAATAATAGAATTTATTCTTATCTCATTATTTTTTATTCTTTTAGCTTTTTCTGCCTCTCACCCAAGATGGCTCTTTACCAAACTATCAGAAAAACAAAATAAATGAACAAAAACTTGACTTTTCCAAAAAGAAAAATAAATGTTAGATTGCTTACTACTTAAGCAATCCCTGAGAAAAAAATTAAGATTTATTTATGAGTAAGCCAATTTTGGTGGTATTGAATTTTCTTACCTTTTTTTAATTACATTCCATTCTACTCAATTAATTTGGCTCTGAAATCTTTTTTTTTTTTTTTGTATTATTATGTTCCGTTAGCCACTATATAATACACCATTAGTTTTGGGTCTTTTTATAAGTGTATTTATTAACATTCTACCTGTGGATACCCCACCTTGGAATAAGAAGTGCAACCAAGTAACAGACTATGTATGGAAATGACTTAGGGAATACAGTTTATGAATATCTCATAATAAAAAATGAAAAAAGTAAAAAGAACATCTGTCTAGATATTCAGGTATAACACATATTGTTTTATGTTATATGCATCAGGGATAATATTTTAATTGTTATTGAGTTTTCAGCATTGAAATTTTTGTTTCCATCTATAAAATATAGTTCATATGCATGAAAAAACACTTGCATCCAAAGTAACTGATCCATCCCCATCCTTCTCTTCATAATGTTTCTTAGATGTAAAAGTGCTAAAAGGAAGCAACACACGCTTCCGATCAATGAGATTGATGAGAGGAATCAAAGACGGGAAAATATTTTTCTGATGGATAAGTACCTGTGTTGTAGGGTTAAAGAGGTGGTGATGGAGATGGCACAGAATGGTGACTACGTGATCCAGGAGGACCCATTAGCAGCACTTTTGTCATCAGTTATAACCGATCAAATCATGGAAATATTTTGACATTGTATCAGAATGGAGACAAGTGATGACAGGCAGGTGGGATCACTTCCAACACTGATTACTAAAATAAATGGAATAAATGGATCTGTTTTCTTTACTAAAAATCTGATGAGTGAATAATTAGAAGCATCTATATAGATGGTAATGCAGATATTCTGATAATCTGTCTCTTCTAATAAAAATATCTTTGTTTCTTCCAACCCTTATACATCTTCTTAATACGGAATTACTCTGTGATGATGTTCATGGGAGGTATTAATTAGTATACTCATTTTTTTAATGCTTCCTTTTAAAAAAATGCTTATTTATTTATTTATTTTAGAGAGAGGGGGAGGGACAGAGAGAGAGAGAATCTCAAGCAGACTTCCTGCTGAGTGTGAAGCCTAAGGGGAGGCTCCATCTCAGGACCCTGAGATCATAACCTCAGCCAAAACCAAGAGTCAGTTGCTTAACCAACTGAACCATCCAGTGCCCCTAATGTTTCCTTTTATTATTATTATTTTTTTTTCTGGTGCTTTTGCTGCCATTAAGTTCTGTGTTTGTATGTGCGTGCATGTTTTCACAGGTATGTAACTTGAATACTCTGCCCCATAATTGACTTGGACTCACAATAACACAAAGTAGCTACCACCTGCCAAGAACTCTTATCAACAATGTCATGTGACTATGCATTTGAAGTCATTATTTTCTATTGGTAGGGCCCCTGAACATATTCTTACATTGAGAGCACCCCAGAATAACCATGCTTTCTATTGCCTTTTTCTGCCTGTATTTGCTAGCTTGATTTCTCTCCCTGCATTCTTTGATGATCTCATATGTTTGCTGAACTGTTGGCCTCCAGGAGATGGATGAAAGTCAAATGACTTTTGGAATTGATTCACATGAACATAAGTTTTCCCACATCGATGCGAACCAGATTAGTTCTGTATCATTAATGATGATATTTACATGCTCATTGTTATAAATTCTGGCTACAAATTATTTTCTAATTCTCATTGAGAGATGAGGCCTAATTTCCTTACCCATTACCCTGTGCTGGCCTTAGTAATTTGCTTG
>NW_023181814.1:430-587 GCF_002007445.2 Ailuropoda melanoleuca | reverse complement strand
GGCATTTTCGTTCCATTGCCACCAGTAGTTTTGATGGGATTTACCCATGAAGCAAACATTGCATTGGAGGTAGGTTTGGCCAAATTTTGTTTCTCATTGCTGTGCTCATCGTGTTTCACTCACGGTAACAAAGCACCTTGATTTTGTTCCACGCTCT
>NW_023181814.1:0-309 GCF_002007445.2 Ailuropoda melanoleuca | reverse complement strand
AAAACGCGGGTGTTAGCTGGAGGTGTTTTCCTGGACGCTCTTCATTAATACCAATAAGAAGGGCGCTGAATCCTCGAACTTCTTGAACTTTATCATTTATACTCCCTTATTTAAGTGAGATGATGTTTGTTGATATTTCCCTGGATTGTCAGTTGTCTCAGAGACCACTATGTGGCACTCTCGTCAGGTTTCCGTAAACACTTTCCCTCATGATTCACTATTCACGAAGGATGATGATAGTGCTAAGACGACCACTGCACAGTGTTGTTTCTGATGGAAATGTTTTAGGCATTTTCGTTCCATTGCCAC
>NW_023181813.1:0-820 GCF_002007445.2 Ailuropoda melanoleuca | reverse complement strand
TGAGACACCACACAGTCCAGGGAAATATCAAGGATCATCGTCTCTCGTGAGTAAGGGAGCATGAATGAAAACCTTCCGGATTTTGGAGGACTCAGCGTCCTTCTCATTGGTAATAAAGCAGAGCGTCCAGGAAAACACATCCAGCGAACAGCAGTATTTTCAATGGGGACCCCGATTCCATACTGGGTGTGGGGGCCTGGGGAGGATCCAGCCCTTAGAACCAAGAAGCAATGTGTGAGGGGAAAGCCCTTGAAGTCACGACGGCCTTATAGAAGGGGGAACAGGAATCAAGGTGCTTTGATACCGTGAGTGAAACACGACGAACACAGCACTGAGAAACACAATTCGGCCAAAACCCGCTTCCAACGAAATGCTTGCTCCCTGGGGAAATCCTGTCAAAACTGCTGGCGGCAATGGAACGAAAAGGCCCAAAACACGTCCGTCAGAAACAACACCGTACAGGGACCGTCTTAGCACTATCATCACCCTTCGTGAATAGGGAAACATGAGGGAAAGTGGTCGCGGAAGCCTGACGAGAGTGCCCCATAGTGGTCTCTGACACACCACACAGTCCAAGGAAATATCAACGATCATCATTTCTCTTGAGTAAGGGAGCATGAATGAAAACCTTCCGGGTTTTCGTGGACTCAGCGCCCTTCTCATTGGAAATAAAGCAGAGAGTCCAGGAAAACACCTCCAGCGAATAGCAGCCTTTTCATTGGGGACCACAATTCCACATTGGGTGTAGAGGCCTGGGGAGGATCCAGCCCTTAGAACCAGAAACAAAGTGTGAGGGGAAAGCCCTTGAAGTCACGACGGC
>NW_023181812.1:0-2271 GCF_002007445.2 Ailuropoda melanoleuca | reverse complement strand
GTATGAGTATTTACATTAAGAAATGTGAATTGAAATAGCTTTCTTCCCAATATTTATTTTTACAGGCAAGAACATTCATTAAAAAACAACAACAACAAAAGACAAACCTGTAAACATTCTGAAATCCCCTACNATAAGATAATTACAAGAGGAAATTTAAATATTAAAAAAGTTAAACAGCCAATAGCCATCTTGTAATAAAAAAAAGTTGAATCAAATTACTCAAAATTAAAGAAATAAAAATTCTAATTAGAATGCACAGTTCGCTCTTCTGTGTCTCAGGTCTTCCACAAACTGTTTCAGAAGTGCCTTTTTAGATATACTCAGAGGGCAAAGCAATAATGTTTGAGCCTGAATTTTGAGCACTTCAGTGTTTACTAACTGTCGATGGTGTTAATATATCTCTAAGTATGAGTATTTACATTAAGAAATGTGAATTGAAATAGCTTTCTTCCCAATATTTATTTTTACAGGCAAGAGCATTCATTAAACAACAACAACAAAAGACAAACCTGTAAACATTCTGAAATCCCCTGCTGCTTGATGTCTAAGGAATCCACATTTGCTAAGTTGCTAGGTTTTTTAATCAAGCTACACTATGATGTGTGCGGCGCTCAAAGCTGAATTCAGTGTTAGTTTTGTTGTTGTTGTTTTAATTAGCAAATTTTGTTTGTTTGTTTGTTTAATGCATCTCTGCAATACGTAGCTATNGGTTTTTTAATCAAGCTACACTATGATGTGTGCGGTGCTCAGCATTAGTTTTTTGTTGTTGTTGTTTTAATTAGCAAATTTTGTTTGTTTGTTTGTTTAATGCAGCTCTGCAATACTTAGCTAATCTTACCAGGCAACTTCTGAGTGAAGAGTTCACTGATAAATCCATGAGTTGAATTATATTACTGTTTAAACACAATTGAAGACCTGAACATACTAATTTATCAAAATTCAACAAACCAAAGGAATAGTCTAAACTTTGTAATATAAAGAGTGGGTCACTCTTAGGCTCCAACACTGCTCTCCTTCATCCAGAATTTACGAATATGAAGTTGAAAAAGTCATTTTTACTACTATTAGGCCAATAGAAAGGCTTTAACCTCAGATATACACTATTATATTTCTTGTATTGTCAAATTTTATAAATAAACATATTTAAATTACTGCAAATAAAATAGATATTAACATGGAAAACTATTTTTAAGTTTTTATTTTACTCCCAGTTAGTTGACAAACTATATGTTCCTTATTAATTTTAAATTGCATTCTTATTTTTCATTCTAAATGAAATTGCTTAATTATATATATATTTTGCATATCAGAAATTAGATACAAAAGATATACTAAATACAAAGCTCAAATTCTGAAAATATTTGAAACATTATTAATTACTTAGGTCATGTAATAGCTTCAATTTGTGGTTTCATTAAAGAAAATTTTATAAAAGCTCTTCACAAATGTATTTCATTACAGTTTATAGTGGACGTTGTCAGTCATCTCAAGGCTGAAAGTCTGTCATTTTTCATTTGGAAAAATCAAACAGCTTTTTAAATAACCAAATGATATATTCCTTCCTTCCAAAATACCCTGAGGCAAATATCCTAAACACATACAGACATATACATACATGTACGTGTGCACACTCAGTCATCTGTCTTCAGAGTGTGTGTTTCAAAAACATCCTAATTCAAAAACTCAACATTTTTACTTACTTTTTGCATTGACATGTAAATAAAGTATATATTTATATGTTCAATTAAAATTTTATATGTTGTTGAAAATTTCTGGATCTGAATTAATAAAAATAAGTCTACTAGATGGTAAGTAGACTTCAACCGAACATTTAAAAAAAAAAAGATTTATTTATTTGAGAGAGAGAGAGAGAAAGAGTGAGCATGAAGGGGGGANAAGAGTGAGCATGAAGGGGGGAGGGGCAGAGGGAGAGAGAGTCTTAACCAGACTCCCCATTGAACATGGAAGCCCCAGGTGGGGACTCAATATCAGGACCCTGAGATCAGGACCTGAGCCTAAACTGAGTCCAACGCTTAGCCAATTATGCCACCCAGGCACCCCTCAACTGACCTTTTTATATGAAATTATATCTAGGTTTATGTAATATATGTGGTTGAAATTTTTATATACTTAAAAAAGTGGTTATCAGGTATATTACTAAATTATATTCATTCTTAATAATGGTGGCATTTTGTGAAAAAAAATTCTATTTAAAATATCCCCTTGATGTGAAACATATATTTTAAAATTGAATTACATGTATTTTAG
>NW_023181811.1:0-2094 GCF_002007445.2 Ailuropoda melanoleuca | reverse complement strand
TCTAGGAATCCACCTCTTCGTAGCCCTGAGCATTCTCATCTACATGCTGCTTATTATTCCTGGATTGCTGTGGTTATCTGTGTCAATGATTTGGAAATCATAGAAGGAAGCCTTTTTCCTTTTAAAACAAGAAATCATTGCTTTCTGTTCTATTTTAGCTTTCATTAATCATGACCATAAAGGGAAAAGGCAAAAAATTAAGGTCACTGATTTTTGCATTGAGGAACTATCAGTATCCATGATTTATATCACAGTGTTATTATTAAAAAGATATCAAATGATGTCTGTGAAGTGAGACAGAATGGTTTAGTCATTTTCAATTTCCTGCTATATGAGGGTGATGTTCTTAGGTAGAATAAAGGCTAAGTAGTGTAGACCACACATGCTGATTTCCTGTTTCTGGAAAACTTCTTTTCTGACTCTCCTAAGTCATCATGGCAAGAGAAAAAAATAATAATTTTCACAGGAAAGGATGGCAAAACCCTCATTAGTACACTGGATGATGATTAATTCCTAGTGTCAGCTGGTGCTATTTGCACTGTGTCTGAGTCACAGATTCTATGGGTTGATACTCTTTTCTACATTTATTAGTTTGTACAGTTCATATCCATTTGGCAAGTTGTGCTATGGGTTGGTCTGTCATTATAGTTTGGCACCTTGAATAAATATATTCACATTAATCCCTGATGTGATAAAATAGTTTATTGGGCAAATCAGATTCCAATGAGACAAAATACCATTCTCAGAGAGACGTGATTTTGAACTGGCAAAACATAAGAAATTGGCTTTGGGAATAAGTAGCTTTTATGTCAAGGTTGTAAAACCAGTATTTTTTTTTTCTTTTGCCAGTTCTTGGCTAAAATTCTTCTTTACACCAGATGGTTTTGTTTTTTTAGATGTTTGTGAACACGGTAGAGAAGTATTCCCCCCTGGAATTTTTTTTGTGCCTATTCCTATGATGTATTTTATCCAAGTTTCTAAATAAGTGGGTAAATTAATGTGCTCTTATAAAGAGTTCTTAGTTTATTTTGCACTAAATTAAGTTGTATCATCATGCCACTTAATTCAAACATAAGTTTAATTTATTCATTTCTGTAGTGGTATATTTGTGGTTTCTGTTGTGCCAGTCTTTGGAAATGTAAAGATGAACTGACATAGCCCCAAGTTACAAAGTTCATGCACAGAGTACACAGTAATTATAATACATATGATAATTCTACAGTAGTACTTCGCATTGGATTTAATACATATAAGGAAGACTAAGAAAATATAGTTAGATATAGAATGATGAGGAAATGTCTCATGAGAAGGAGATTTGAAAGAGAAAGGTGTTTGATAGTCAAGACTGTGGAAGGGGTCAGAAAGGAGCAAGAAAGAGTAGGAAATATATGAATAAGTAAATGCATAAATTAGTCAAGAAAAAATCCTTTCCCTTTAATATTCTTTTTTTTTTAAGATTTTATTTATTTATTCAACAGAGATAGAGACATCCAGCGAGGGAGGGAACACAAGCAGGGGGAGTGGGAGAGGAAGAAGCAGGCTCATAGCGGAGGAGCCTGATGCGGGGCTCGATCCCATAACGCCGGGATCACGCCCTGAGCCGAAGGCAGATGCTTAACCGCTGTGCCACCCAGGGGCGCCTCCCTTTAATATTATTAAATTATGCATATTAATAATAAATACAGAGGTAATCTATTGAAGTTACCATTTCTATAGGGAAATACAATTATCTAAGAAAATGACTTATTTAGAATTGAAACCTTGGAATTTAACAATGTTCTTTGGGTACATTTATAACTATGATTTCATTATTTGAAACCTAGTACATAGATTGAAACATAATTATTATGATTAGTAAAATATCCATGATGATCCAACCATACTTGAGCTTCGATCAGAAACTTTCCAAAATATTTTTGCATGTATATTATTCTGTGTGCATATATATTTCTCTCAAGGAACAAAAAGAAAGAACAACCAAACAATCTGTGAGGTCATGAACATCTTTTAATAGAAACAGGATATCATACGACCATTTTTTGAATATTACATGAATTAGGCTTGTAGTAATACTGATAGAATTCATCTCAATCT
>NW_023181810.1:2020-2629 GCF_002007445.2 Ailuropoda melanoleuca | reverse complement strand
CAGCACTGTATGAGAATTCCTATTGCTTCCCATCCTAACCAGCAATTGGTATTGTCAGTGTCCAAGATTTCGGTAATTCTGTTAGGTGTGTTGTGGTATCATATGCATTTTCCTGATGGCATATAATGTGGGATATTTTTTCATATGCTTATTTGATATCTGTATATATTTTTAAAGTTTTTGGCCCATTATGCAATTGGGTTGTTTTCTGGTAATTTTATGGTTTTATAAGTTCTTGGCATATTTGGATAGCAGTCTTTTTATCAGATGTATTTTTTGCAAATATTTTCTTTTAGTCCATGGCTTGTCTTCTAATTCTCTTGACATTGTCTTTCACTAAACAGAAGCTTTTAATTTTAATGAAGTTCAGCTTATCAATTATTTCTTTCATGGGTTATATCTGGTGTTGTACCAAAAAGGCATCACCATACCCAAGATTATCTAGGTGTTCTCCTATGTTGTCTTCTAGGAGTTCTATAAACCCATTTTTTTCTTTGTTTAAGAATTATTCTAAGTACATGTTCTGTATAACCACTTTTTAAAATATATCATTTATTTGACACAAATGAATGACACATTTTTACATTAGATTATATTTAGATTTTTTTT
>NW_023181808.1:236-532 GCF_002007445.2 Ailuropoda melanoleuca | reverse complement strand
CGTCCAGGAAAACACCTCCAGCGAACAGCAGCCTTTTCACTGGGGACCCCGATTCCACATTGGGTGTAGAGACCTGGGGAGGACCCATCCCTTAGAACCAAGAAACAAAGTGTGAGGGGAAAGCCCTTGAAGTCAAGACGGCCTTATGGAACGTGGAACAGGAATCAAGGTGCTTTGCTACCGTGAGTGAAACACGACGAACACAGCACTGAGAAAGACAATTCGGCCAAAACCCGCTTCCAACGAAATGCTTGCTCCCTGGGGAAATCCTGTCAAAACTGCTGGCGGCAATGGAA
>NW_023181808.1:0-219 GCF_002007445.2 Ailuropoda melanoleuca | reverse complement strand
AAAGGCCCAAAACACGTCCGTCAGAAACAACACCGTACAGGGACCGTCTTAGCACTATCATCACCCTTCGTGAATAGGGAAACATGAGGGAAAGTGGTCGCGGAAGGCTGACGAGAGTGCCCCATATGGTCTCTGAGACCCCACACAATGCAGGGAAATATAAACGATCATCATCTCTCGTGAGTAAGGGAGCATGAATGAAAAGGTTCAGGATTTTCG
>NW_023181807.1:641-790 GCF_002007445.2 Ailuropoda melanoleuca | reverse complement strand
ACCTGCACTCGGACGTCACCGAGGCCATGCTGTATGAAAAGTTCAGTCCTGCGGGGCCTGTGCTGTCCATCTGGGTCTGCCGCGATATGATCACCCGCCGCTCCCTGGGTTATGCCTACGTCAACTTCCAGCAGCCGGCTGACGCTGAG
>NW_023181807.1:0-422 GCF_002007445.2 Ailuropoda melanoleuca | reverse complement strand
AGGTGGTGTGTGATGAGAACGGCTCTAAGGGTTATGCCTTTGTCCACTTCGAGACGCAAGAGGCTGCTGACAAGGCCATCGAGAAGATGAACGGCATGCTCCTCAATGACCGCAAAGTGTTTGTGGGCAGATTCAAGTCTCGAAAAGAGAGGGAAGCTGAGCTGGGAGCCAAAGCCAAGGAGTTCACCAATGTTTACATCAAAAACTTCGGGGAAGAGGTGGATGACGAGAGTCTGAAAGAGCTGTTTAGCCAGTTTGGTAAGACCCTAAGTGTCAAGGTGATGAGAGATCCCAGTGGGAAATCCAAAGGCTTTGGCTTTGTGAGTTACTGGAAACACGAGGATGCCAATAAGGCCGTGGAAGAGATGAATGGAAAAGAAATCAGTGGGAAAGTGATTTTTGTAGGCCGTGCACAGAAGAAA
>NW_023181806.1:0-1125 GCF_002007445.2 Ailuropoda melanoleuca | reverse complement strand
ATTTGGGGTCTTCCAGAAGTCTTTACTCCCTCTATTAATTTATGGGTGCATAAAGATTGTGGTCAGACTCTTAGTAATTGTTAAGCTTTAACACAAATTGATATATTAGGAGGGGCATTATGCAAATCTGCCATCATCCTGAGTCGGGGTGAGCACATGCCCAGCCAAAGTATCTTGTAATATATGATACAATAATTTGATTTAAAAACAAAATTTGGATCACACTGAATATTCTCTTTTATGACCTTCATGTTTTTACTTAACTTCTTGAACATCTTGCTACAACAATTTGAGACATATATTTACAGTTTTTTCACTATCTTGAATACTGATGAGATAAATATCCTTTTACAAACATCTTTGAGTACACCACTGATTATTTCCTTGGGACGACTTCCTAGAAGTGGACTTTGTTGGGTAAAAGGGCACTCCAGTGTATTCCAACATCAGAAGCATATGAGGATTTGCAAAGGGCTCTTAGTAGTCATAGAAAATAATTCAGAAGGCATTCTCTTATGGGCTTTTCTTTTAAATGGTCCATAAGAGAATGCACTCAAAGGTTAGAATTGTTCACATACAACAGCTACTTCCAAGTCCCTTAATAACAAACTAGATACTACAGTTAACTGCTCTCTCAAAATATCTTTTATTGAATATATCTTTAATATTTGCTTTTCAGCAAAACATAATGACAGCTGTAATATTAATAATTGCCAGGAAGGGTTTTCCCTAATGCTCTGAGTATTCGTGTGTCAAAAGAGGAGACTTTATATCCTTCCAAAAGAACAGCAAATATGGTGGGGTGAGGGTGGGGACAAAGTTGCATCTCAAAGGCTTTCCTGTTCTTGAAGAGATGCCTAGAGAGGTCAGGAAGTAGTTCCTGGTGGGGATGGGACTGGCTACCTCCCCCATCAGATTGTAGCATTAAGACGAATACTATGGCTATTAGTTTGTCCCCTGGGACCCTCTTCTAACCTTCTTATGTTCCCTGTAGCATGTTGGCTCTGAACTTATAATGTTTTGGTTTTCTCTGAAGGCCCAGGGAGAATTAGGGAACAATCTGTGCTTGCCCTCAATACTGTGTTTAAGAGATAAAGAAGCAATTACTTCTCTCCTCAGACAAGC
>NW_023181805.1:266-799 GCF_002007445.2 Ailuropoda melanoleuca | reverse complement strand
ACAAAAGCCCGGAAATACTGGCTCACAGGGTGCCCATTCCCATCCCCCCTCGCAGGGGACACGGAGACTCTACCCAACCAGGGTTTTCTGAGTATCAGCGCGGCAGGACCCTCCCCCCAGAAGGCAGGCTGAAAAATCAAGAAGCCCACAACCCAGAGCGCCTGGGTGGCTCAGTCATTAAGCGCCAGTCTTCAGATTAGGGCATGATCACAGCGTTCTGGAAAGGAGTCCCTCATCGGCCTTTTCCACTGGGAGCCTGCTTCTTCTTCTCCCACTCCCCTGCTTGGGTTCCCTTTCTTGCTGACTATCTGTCTCTCTCTCTCAAATAAATAAATAAAATCTTTAAAGAAGAAGCCCACATCCCTGAGTTCCCTATAAAACAAGGGCACACAGCCTGGGTCCCAGTCAATAATTTGGGTCCCGCAATCTCTTCTCATCAGAATGACGAGAAGGAGAAGTCCCCCCCAGCAAAGAAAAGACAATGAGTCTGTGGCCTCTGCCACAGAAATAATAGATATGGATGTAACCAAACT
>NW_023181805.1:0-219 GCF_002007445.2 Ailuropoda melanoleuca | reverse complement strand
AACAATGGTCAAGATGATGAGTAGACTTGAAAAAAGTATTAATAAAAATGTTACTGAGAATATAGAATCCCTAAGGGCAGAAATGAGAGCGATTCTGACAGAAATTAAAAATTCTATGAGCCAAATCAGTCACAACTCAAGGCTCTGAAGGCCAGGGTCACCGAGGCAGAGGAACGCATTAGCAAATTGGAGGATGGGTTAGTAGAAGAAAAAATGAAA
>NW_023181804.1:0-4412 GCF_002007445.2 Ailuropoda melanoleuca | reverse complement strand
GTGGCTGTACCAACTTGCATTCCCACCAACAATGTAGGAGGGATCCCCTTTCTCCACATTCTCTCCAACAACTGTTGTTTCTTGCCTTGTCAATTTTTGCCATTCTAACTGGTGTAAGGTGGTATCTAAGTGTGGTTTTCATTTCAATTTCCCTGATGGCTAATGATTTTGAACATTTTTTCATGTGTCTGTTAGCCATTTGTATGTCATCATTGGAAAAGGACCTAGAAATGGAGGAACCCACTGTGATGATGACATTCAAAGATTCAAAGTCCTCACCAACTCTTGATGGAGTCAATTTCATTTTGGTTTTAAAATAATGCAGTTTCTTACACTAGATTCATATTCATGTATCAAGATATTTATCTCAGTTATTGACAACACACATGGAAGAAAAACCAAGAGGATGTAAGATTAGCAAACTTGCCTTTTTTTTTAAAGATTTTATTGATTTATTTGACAGAGATGGCCAGCGAGAGAGGGAACACAAGCAGGGGGAGTGGGAGAGGAAGAAGCAGGCTCATAGCAGAAGAGCCTGATGTGGGGCTCGATCCCATAACGCCGGGATCACGCCCTGAGCTGAAGGCAGAGGCCCAACCGCTGTGCCACCCAGGCGCCCCCCTCACCAACTCTTGATGGAGTCAATTTCATTTTGATTTTAAAATAATGCAGTTTCTTACACTAGATTCATATTCATGTATCAAGATATTTATCTCAGTTATTGACAACACACATGGAAGAAAAACCAAGAGGATGTAAGATTAGCAAACTTGCCTTTTTTTTTAAAGATTTTATTGATTTATTTGACAGAGATGGCCAGCAAGAGAGGGAACACAAGCAGGGGGAGTAGGAGAGGAAGAAGCAGGCCCCTAGTGGAGGACCCTGATGTGGGGCTCGATCCCAGCATGGGATCACGCCCTGAGCCCAAGGCAGACACTTAACGACTGCGCCACCCAGGCACCCCAGCAAACTTGCCTTAATGAAGTTAAGGAACTATTCTCAACAACTGAAGAATAGACTTGTTTTCAAACACATATGGATCATTTATAAAAATAACCGTATGTAGGCTTATTAAGCAAATCTCAGCACACTTAAAGGGTTAAAATCATAAAGTACCTTCTCTGACCCAAAGTAATTATGCTACATGTCAATTAAAAAATTTAAGCAGAAAAATTATACTCAAGAAATATACTAGTATTGTCAAAAATATTATAATGGAAGCCAGAAAATATTTATGATATAGTAAAATGAAAATATGTATCAAAAATGTGTGGAATGTTGCTAGAGCAGCACATGGAAGTTCATTGTCTTAAATGTTCAGATTGGAATAGAAAAATGGATAGAAATAATCAACTAAACATCCATTTTTAAAAGTTAGTACAAGAACAGTGATACAAACAAACAAAAACAAAAAAGTAGAAAGTGGGATATTATAAACATGAGGGCATAGAGTGAAGATCAGAGTTAAAACATAGAGAATTAACCACGGAAGTTGTTTTTGGAGAGGATTAATAAAATTGAAAATGTATGATAAAATTGCTTAAAGAAGAAAGAAGATGGAAATTAAATAATATTAAAAATGACTAAGGGAGGGGCACCTGGGTGGCTCGGTGGGTTAAGCGTCTGCCTTCAGCTCTGGTTATGATCTCAGGGTCCTGGGATCGAGCCCCACATTGAGCTCCCTGCTTGGCAGGGAGTCTGCTTCTCCCTCTCCCTCTGCTCCCGCTCTTTTCTTCTCTCTTCTGCTCTCTCTCTCTCAAATAAATAAAATCTTTAAAAAATGACAAAGGGAATAGAACTATGGTTGTTAGGGACTTTTAAAATATGAGAGGGTATTACAAATCAATTTATGCCTTTTCTTTTGAAAATATGATTGAGTTGACAAATTCTTACTAAAAATAAAACAGACCACGTGTGACTCAAGAAGAAATAGAAAGCCTGGATAATCTTACAGGCATTAAAGAAATTGAATTAGTAGTCAAAAATCTTCCCACAAAACAAACAAACAAAAAACACAATCCAGATGGCTTAATCAGTGAGATCAACCCAATATTCCAGGTGCAAACAGTTCAAAAATTACCCAAAATATTAAAAGGAATATAAAAAGAAGAAACAATCCTCAAAATAATTTTTAATGCTAATACAACCTTGATACCAAAATCAACAGACAGTACAAAAAAACCAATCAGGGGCACCTGGGTGGCACAGTCCTTAAGCATCTGCCTTCGGCTCAGGGCATGATCCCAGCATTTCGGGATCAAGTCCCACATTGGGCTCCTCCTCTGGGAGCCTGCCTCTTCCTCTCCCACTCCCCTGCTGTGTTCCCTCTCTCGCTGGCTGTCTGTTACATAAATAAAAATCTTAAAAAAAAAAACAAAACAATCACACTTGTGAATGTAAGATGCAAAAATATTAAAGTATTAGCCAACAGAATTCAGCTACATATTACAAAGCAATACATTATAACCAAGTTGGGCTTACTGAATAATGCAAAGTTATCACTGGAAAATCAATTAATGTCATCCTCACATGAGCACACCATAGGAGCAAAATATCCTCATCTGATGGTTATAGAAAGTTTATTTAATATAATAAAATGCCTAAAAATATAATAAAACTTCTATATATTATTAACTATTAACAAACTGAGAATAGAATGTCACTTCTTTGACCTGATAAAGGGTATCTATAGAAAACATACAGCAAATGTCAAACTTAAAGGTTTGAAATTGAAAGCATTTTCTTTGATTTCAAGGACAAGACAAAGATGCCTACTACTACCATTTCTATTCAAAATAATTTTGGAGGTTCTCACTGGAATACTAAGGATAGAAAAAGAAAAAATTAAGTATTGGAAAGAAAGAAATGGATATTCCATTATTCACAGAAAATATGGCTGTGCATGTAGAAAATCCAAATAATCCCTAGGTTGTTTTTTTTTTTTTTAAAGATTTTACTTATTTATTTGACAGAGATAGAGACAGCCAGCGAGAGAGGGAACACAAGCAGGGGGAGTGGGAGAGGAAGAAGCAGGCTCATAGCGGAAGAGCCTGATGTGGGGCTCGATCCCATAATGCCAGGATCACGCCCTGAGCTGAAGGCAGCTGCTCAACCGCTGTGCCACCCAGGCGCCCCTGTTTTTTTTTTTTTTTAATTTCAAAGACTTCTAGCAAAATTGTTGAAACAAAAATTCAATTGCATTTCAAATTAAGCTTAAAATGTATTATTTACAATAGCATAAAACATGTAGTATCTGTGAATAAGTACAAAAAGATGCAAGATTTCTATGGAAAAATAATAAAACTTCATTGAGGGACATCAAAGAAAATTTCAGTAAATAAAGGAATGAATCATGTTCATGGATTTGATGATTCAGTGCTATAAAGATATCTATTATTTGCAAGATTACCTAGAAATTCTCTGCAATTCCTGCCAAAAACTCCCCAAAGTTTTTTTTTGTTTTTGTTTTTTTACAGGTTGATTCTAAGATTTGTACAGAGAGTCAGATTAACCAAGATACACTTGAAGAAAACAGCCTTCGTTTTATGTTTTTTTGTCTTCCAAAATACTTAACCTTATGAAGTTACAGTAATTAAGAATCACAGTGTGAGATGGCACAAAAAGAGACAGATAGACCAATGGAAGAGAAGAGAAATCCATAAACAAATTCAACATACATGAATACTAATATAATCAGAAATGATAGTGTTATACGCAAGTAATGAATCATGGAACATTACATCAAAAACTAGGGATGCACTGCATGGTAGCTAACATAAAATAATAAAAAATTATTATCAAAAAAATAAAAAAATAAAAATAAAAATAAATGATAGTGAAGATCAGTGTGCAAAGAATGAGTTTTAAATAAATGGAGCTGGAACAATTGGAAATCATATATCACGAAAAAAATACATTGGAGCACCATGTAATACCACACATAAAAATCAATAACATGTGGTTAAGAACTAAAATTTAGGGGCGCCTGAGTGGCTCAGTCATTAAGCTTTTGCCTTTGGCTCAGGGCGTGATCCCGGCGTTCTGGGATGGAGCCCNTGCTTCTTCCTCTCCCACTCCCCCTGCTTGTGTTCCATCTCTCGCTGGCTGTCTCTCTCTCTGTCAAATAAATAAATTAAAAAATCTTAAAAAAAACCCCTAAAATTTAAAATGCAAAATTATAAAGATTTTCAAAGATATTACAGGAAAACATGTTCATGACCTTGAGGTGCAAAAGAATTTAAGGACACAAAAACTATAAAGTATGAAAGAAATATAATATAGAAAAGAAAATTCTCTATATTAAAATTACGAACTTTTTTTCATTTAAAGTTATCATTAAAGACAGTGAAAACAAACTACACACCGGGAGAAGATATTTGTGACCCATATAAACTGTGAAGTACTGGTATCCA
>NW_023181803.1:0-1736 GCF_002007445.2 Ailuropoda melanoleuca | reverse complement strand
GGGAACACAAGCAGGGGGAGTGGGAGAGGAAGAAGCAGGCTCCCAGCGGAGGGGCCTGATGTGGGGCTCCATCCCAGAATGCCAGGATCACACCCTGAGCCGAAGGTAGACGCTTAATGACTAAGCCACCCAGGCGCCCCGGGAGAGAGAAAATCTTAAGCAGGTTTCATGGTCGATGGAGAGTCCAAAGCGGGCTCAGTCTCACGACCCCGAGATCATGACCTGAGCTGAAATCAAGAGTCCGACGCTTAACCAGCTGAGCCACCCAGGCACCCCTTAGTTCAGGCTCTTAACACTTCTTGTCTTGATTACTTTAGTAGTNTCAGGCTCTTAACACTTCTTGTCTTGATTACTTTAGTAGCCTCCCAACCATTAGTCTCTTCCCTCTAGTCTAGCCTCACTGGATTTTCTAGCACAATTGAATTCACTGCATTTCTCTAAAGATATCATGTTATTTCTTGCCTGTCTGCCTTTGTAGGTGCTGTTTCTTCTTCATAGGACATCTACTTTCCTGGGTGACTATAAACCTCCCTTTTGAGGGAGAAAGGGTAGTTGGATTTTTATTTCATCTTCNTGAGCCACCCAGGCACCCCTTAGTTCAGGCTCTTAACACTTCTTGTCTTGATTACTTTAGTAGCCTCCCAACCATTAGTCTCTTCCCTCTAGTCTAGCCTCACTGGATTTTCTAGCACAATTGAATTCACTGCATTTCTCTAAAGATATCATGTTATTTCTTGCCTGTCTGCCTTTGTAGGTGCTGTTTCTTCTTCATAGGACATCTACTTTCCTGGGTAACTATAAACCTCCCTTTTGAGGGAGAAAGTGTAGTTGGATTTTTATTTCATCTTTGACCTAAAAAGCCCATCTTGCTAAGGTTTTACCTGTAAATAAAGGGCAGTCTAGATTTTTGCATTTAGGGCATCTGGGTGGCTCACTTGATTGTCTGCCTTCGGCTCAGGTCATGATCCCAGAATCCAGGGATTGACCCCGCATCAGGCTCCCTGCTCAGCGGGAAGCTTGCTTCTCCCTCTCCCTCTGCCTGGTGCTCTCCCTTTGAGTGCTCTCTCTCTGTGTCAAATAAAATAAATAAAATCTGTAAAAAATTATTTAAAAATATTTTTTAAAATAATTTTTTATTATGTTATGTTAGTCACCATACAGTATATCCTTAGTTTTTGATGCAGTGTTCCATGATTCATTATTTGTGTATAACATCCAGTGCACCATGCAATATGTGCCCTCCTTAATACCCATCATCGGCCTATCCCAGTAAAAATTTTTTTGCATTTAATATTTTCCTGAACTCTTGCTTCTAATGAAAGAAAAGACTAACAATTAGTGCTGCTTATTAAAAATATAAGTTAGTGTATAGTTCATAACAGTGGCAAACAGACATATCACTATTCACTCACTAAGGTGCCTGGAGATATTTTTTCCCATTTTGTACTTGACTAATCCTGCAGTCTTTTTAGATCTTTCAATTTCAGTATTAATTATTGAAGTAGCCAAGGACACCTATTTATGTAAGTTTATTTAGATAAACCTATACAGTTTTAATGCCTAATGTAGTAGTCATCCACTCAATATAGTATTTCCTTTGGAAAGAAATCTTTAATTTAATTAAAAAGAGAAATATTTTTGCTCAGTATGCAGTCTGTATTAATATCATATATTCAGCACATGATCTTCTAACAAGCCAGTGAAGTACATACTAGTCATTAATAAGCAGTGGATTA
>NW_023181802.1:7995-8308 GCF_002007445.2 Ailuropoda melanoleuca | reverse complement strand
AGTAAAATCTTAAATTCATTGGACTTCAAGTTACCAATTAATAGGGAAATAATTAATGTGTTTTAAAGGGAGTAAACTTAATGGTCATCAGGGCTATTCCAGAATAGCTTTGGCCAAAGGAGCTACAGGGTTTCTGAAAATCTTGCTAATTTTAAAATAAGAATATAATTGGTTCTTTGGATCATTCCAGAAGATCAAACATGGTAAAACCAATGTAGCTCTTGAGTAATAGGTAATGTTTTACAGTTTTTCTAGAATGGTTCCCATGAAGTATGCACTTCAGTAACATGATATAAAAGTTGGTATGCCGGAT
>NW_023181802.1:0-1530 GCF_002007445.2 Ailuropoda melanoleuca | reverse complement strand
GCTCCACCCTGTTTCATTGACACAAGCTCAGCAGAAAGTACTAGCAAGGGCCCAGACTCCACCACAACCAACAGAAACATCTAGAGCAATGTCCATTCTCCTCATGCCAATGAGTTGAGACCAAATTGTACTCCAGCGAGGGCAGAGGTGGTATCACTAATAGCCTGTACAAGAGTTAGTGCCCGTTGGGAAACACTGCTCTGATTAGTCACATAAACAATGGGTCAGTAATTCCTCCCAGTAGAGTGCCTGAACAATCAAGGGTGACTTTGTTCTGGAGACCACATTAAATCAGAATTTCCAGCCTTTGCGATTTGTAGAAATAGGGCCTCTGTGTATCAACAAGCCTTGTAATACTATTTTTAAAGTACATGAGGTGTTAAAGGCAAACAGAACCAAGAATCCCAGCTGTAAAGGAAATAATATACAGGAGGGGCACATGGAGATGAGGGAAAAAGCAGCTGTTTGTGACATGAGATTGCAACCAAGGCCTTACACGACCTGGTTACATTTGGATCTCTGTTAGAGTCTATTTGGCTTATCACCCTACAACGTTTATTGAATTCAAATTTAAACTTTCATAGGGTCTGATCAACAGATTGTAATAAACAGCTCTTTTTCTGGGAGACAGGAGCACCAGCAAAGTCACACGTTAAGGTGTAATTAAGGTGACCCGTTTAGGGTCAGTTGTCTATGGTGCAAGTGGCAATGCTGTTGTCTATGACTGTGTCATTTGATGAAACCAGAATGGCCCAGAGGTTTGTATCATGGGGGGTTGATGATGGATGGCATATCCAGCCATCAGTAGGTTGAAGGCAGTGGGTACTGTTTGGGATAATCTAAGAATGGTGTTAGAATACGAGTAGGTTCATACTTAACAGTTATAACAAAGACAGAAGAAGCCATTAAAGATCCAACATGGATTGACAACAACCAGCAGTCTAGAGAAAATAAGAAGAATGATGTTAATTGAACAGATAAAAACAAAACAACAATTAGACCAGAAGTCTTGGTCCACATTCTTGGGCAGAGCTTCCACTACCTGAAGGCATATACTCATTTCAAAGGTCTCGGGTCAACTGTCTACTTCTGAAGATCAGCTCCTACTAGATTTCTAAGAATCCACAGTTTGGGGTCCCCTTTTGGAGTACCTTCCAATTGTGTGCTCCTCTGAATTGCTTCTTCGGTTGTGAAATGTGAACCCAAAGATTGACTCCCTGGAGTTGCACTGCTGTGTTTGTTGTTAACAGAACATTTGATCCCCTCCAAAACAATTCAACGATAGTTTTTCTCTGTTGTCTCTTCTGATATATGAAATCTCAGGTTGCAGTTTCATGCAGAAGCTGTTCAGGAAGATACTGTGGAATGGTGGGTTAACCTGTAGGTCATAGCCCGGGTATAGTACATGAGTCACTTGCAATATTTTACTAGGTCTACCGCGGTATGGCCGAATCTTGTATTGGAAGTAAAATCTTAAATTCATTGGACTTCAAGTTACCAATTAATAGGGAAATAATTAATGTGTTTTAA
>NW_023181801.1:1636-1911 GCF_002007445.2 Ailuropoda melanoleuca | reverse complement strand
GAAATATCAACGATCATCATCTCTCGTGAGTACGGGAGCATGAATGAAAAGGTTCAGGATTTTCGAGCACTTAGCGCCATTCTCATTTGTAATAAAGCAGAGCGTCCAGGAAAATACCTCCAGCGAACATCAGCATTTTCACTGGGGACCCCCATTCCACATTGGGTGTAGGGGCCTATGGAGGATCCAGGCCTTAGAATCAAGAAACAAAGTGTGAGGGGAAAGCCCTTGAAGTCACGACGGCCTTATGGAAGGTGGAACAGGAATCAAGGTGC
>NW_023181801.1:492-1619 GCF_002007445.2 Ailuropoda melanoleuca | reverse complement strand
GCTTTGGTACCGTGAGTGAAACACGACGAACACAGCACTGAGAAACACAATTCGGCCAAAACCCGCTTTCAACGAAATGTTTGTTCCCTGGGGAAATGCTGTCAAAACTGCTGGCGGCAATGGAACGAAAAGGCCCAAATCACGTCCGTCAAAAACAACAACGTACAGGGACCGTCTTAGCACTATCATCACCCTTCGTGAATTGGGAAACATGAGGGAAAGAGGTCGCGGAAGCCTGACGAGAGTGCCCCACAGTGGTCTCCGAGACACCACACAGTCCAGGGACATATCAACGATCATCATCTCTCGTGAGTAAGGGAGCATGAATGAAAATGTTCAGGATTTTCGAGCACTCACCACTCTTCTCATTGGTAATAATGCAGAGCGTCCAGGAAAACACCTCCAGCGAACAGCAGCCTTTTCCCTGGGGACCCCGATTCCACATTGGTTGTAGGGGCCTCGGGAGGAACCAGCCCTTAGAACCAAGAAACAAAGTGTGAGGGGAAAGCCCTTGAAGTCACGACGGCCTTATGGAAGGTGGAACAGGAATCAAGGTGCTTTGGTACCGTGAGTGAAACACGACGAACACAGCACTGAGAAAGACAAACGGCTAAAACCCGCTTTCAACGAAATGTTTGTTCCCTGGGGAAATGCTGTCAAAACTGCTGGCGGCAATGGAACGAAAAGGCCCAAAACACGTCCGTCAGAAACAACACCGTACAGGGACCGTCTTAGCACTATCATCACCCTTCGTGAATAGGGAAACATGAGGGAAAGAGGTCGCGGAAGCCTGACGAGAGTGCCCCACAGTGGTCTCCGAGACACCACACAGTCCAGGGACATATCAACGATCATCATCTCTCGTGAGTAAGGGAGCATGAATGAAAATGTTCAGGATTTTCGAGCACTCACCACTCTTCTCATTGGTAATAATGCAGAGCGTCCAGGAAAACACCTCCAGCGAACAGCAGCCTTTTCACTGGGGACCCCGATTCCACATTGGGTGTAGGGACTTGTGGAGGATCCAGCCCTTAGAACCAAGAAACAAAGTGTGAGGGGAAAGCCCTTGAAGTCACGACGGCCTTATGGAAGGTGGAACAGGAATCAAGGTGCTTTGGTACCGTGAG
>NW_023181801.1:0-212 GCF_002007445.2 Ailuropoda melanoleuca | reverse complement strand
AACGATCATCATCTCTCGTGAGTAAGGGAGCATGAATGAAAAGGTTCAGGATTTTCGAGCACTCAGCGCCCTTCTCATTAGTAATAAAGCAGAGCGTCTACGAAAAAACCTCCAGCGAACAGCTGCCTTTTCACTGGGGATCCCCATTCCACATTGGTTGTAGGGGCCTCGGGAGGATCCAGCCCTTAGAACCAAGAAACAAAGTGTGAGGG
>NW_023181800.1:464-606 GCF_002007445.2 Ailuropoda melanoleuca | reverse complement strand
TGCTTTGTTACCAATGAGAAGGGCGCTGAGTCCTCGAAAATCCTGACCCTTTTCATTCATGCTCCCTTACCCAGGAGTGATGATGATCGTTGATATTTCCCTGGCCAGTGTGCGGTCTCAGAGACCACTATGGGGCACTCTC
>NW_023181800.1:0-379 GCF_002007445.2 Ailuropoda melanoleuca | reverse complement strand
GGTGTTGTTTCTGACGGACGTGTTTTGGGCCTTTTCGTTCCATTGCCGCCAGCAGTTTTGACAGGATTTCCCCAGGGAGCAAGCATTTCGTTGGAAGCGGGTTTTGGCCGAATTGTGTTTCTCAGTGCTGTGTTCGTCGTGTTTCACTCACGGTACCAAAGCACCTTGATTCCTGTTCCAAGTTCCATAAGGCCGTCGTGACTTCAAGGGCTTTCCCCTCACACTTTGTTTCTTGGTTCTAAGGGCTGGATCCTTCCCAGGCCCCTACACCCAATGTGGAATCGGGCTCCCCAGTGAAAAGGCTGCTATTTGCTGGAGGTGTTTTCCTGGATGCTCTGCTTTATTACCAATGAGAAGGGCGATGAGTCCTCGAAAATCC
>NW_023181799.1:373-546 GCF_002007445.2 Ailuropoda melanoleuca | reverse complement strand
GTTTTGGGCCTTTTCATTCCGTTGCCGCCAGCAGTTTTGACCGGATTTCCCCAGGGAGCAAGCTTTTCGTTTTAAGCGGGTCTTGGCCGAATTGTCTTTCTCAATGCTGTGTTCAGCGTGTTTCACTCACGGTATGAAAGCACCTTGATTCCTGTTCCACCTTCCATAAGGCC
>NW_023181799.1:0-178 GCF_002007445.2 Ailuropoda melanoleuca | reverse complement strand
AAATCCTGAGCCTTTTCATTCATGCTCCCTTACTCACGAGAGATGATGATCGTTGATATTTCCCTGGAGAGTGTGGGGTCTCAGAGACCACTATGGGGCACTCTCGCCAGGCTTCCGCGACCACTTTCTCTCATGTTTCCCTATTCACGTAGGGTGATGATAGTGCTAAGAAGGTCCC
>NW_023181798.1:335-1778 GCF_002007445.2 Ailuropoda melanoleuca | reverse complement strand
AATTGGCCTGTTTAAGAAATCTATTTCTTCCTGTTTCAGTCATGGTAGTTTATAGGTTTCCAGGAAGGCCTTCAGAAAACAGAAAAGGCCCTGAATCTCCAAGGAACTGTTGAAAAGGAAAAACAATGCTGGGGGCATCACAATGCAGGATTTCGTGCTGTACTACAAAGCTGTGATCACAAAGACAGCATGGTACTGGCACAAAAACAGACACATGGACCAATGGAACAGAATAGAGAACCCAGAAATGGACCCTCGGCTCTTTGGGCAACTAATCTTTGATAAAGCAGGAAAAAACATCCGGTGGAAAAAAGACAGTCTCTTCAATAAATGGTGCTGGGAAAATTGGACAGCTACATGCAAAAGAATGAAACTTGACCACTCTCTCACACCATACACAAAAATAAACTCCAAATGGATGAAAGACCTCAATGTGAGACAGGAATCCATCAAAATTCTAGAGGAGAACATAGGCAACAACTTCTATGACATCGGCCAGAGCAACCTTTTTCACGACACATCGCCAAAGGCAAGAGAAATAAAAGATAAAATGAACTTATGGGACTTTATCAGGATAAAGAGCTTCTGCACAGCCAAGGAAACAGTCAAAAAAACTAAGAGGCAGCCCACGGAATGGGAGAACATATTTGCAAAGGACACTACAGATAAAGGACTGGTGTCCAAGATCTACAAAGAACTTCTAAAACTCAATACACGAGAAACCAATAAACAAATCATAAAATGGGCAGAAGATATGAACAGACACTTTTCCAATGAAGACATACAAATGGCTAACAGACACATGAAAAAATGTTCAAAATCATTAGCCATCAGGGAAATTCAAATCAAAACCACACTGAGATACCACCTTACGCCAGTTAGAATGGCAAAGATAGACAAGGCAAGAAACAACAATTGTTGGAGAGGATGTGGAGAAAGGGGATCCCTCCTACATTGTTGGTGGGAATGCAAGTTGGTACAGCCACTATGGAAAACAGTGTGGAGGTCCCTTAAAAAGTTAAAAATTGAACTACGCTATTACCCAGCCATTGCACTACTGGGTGTTTACCCCAAAGATACAGACGTAATAAAGAGAATGGCCATATGCACCCCAATGTTCATAGCTGCATTGTCCACAATAGCCAAATCATGGAAGGAGCCGAGATGCCCTTCAACAGATGACTGGATTAAGAAGCTGTGGTCCATATATACAATGGAATATTACTCAGCTATCAGAAAGAACGAATTCTCAACATTTGCTGCAACATGGACGGCACTGGAGGAGATAATGCTAAGTGAAATAAGTCAAGCAGAGAAAGACAATTATCATATGATTTCTCTCATCTATGGAACATAAGAACTAGGAGGATCGGTAGGGGAAGAAAGGGATAAAGAAAAGGGGGGTAATCAGAAGGGGGAATGAAACATGAGAGACTATGGACT
>NW_023181798.1:0-203 GCF_002007445.2 Ailuropoda melanoleuca | reverse complement strand
GAACTTTGCATCGGAATCCGGGGGTGTACTGTATGGTGACTAACATAATATAATAATAAAAGAAAAAAAAAAGAAAAAAAAGTTTCTAATGATCCTATTTCATTGGTGTTGGTTGTGACCTCTCCCCTTTCGTTCATAATTTTATTTATTTGGGTCCTTTCTGTATAATTTTGAACAAATCTTGTCAGTGGCTTTTCGATCTT
>NW_023181797.1:0-1117 GCF_002007445.2 Ailuropoda melanoleuca | reverse complement strand
CACATCAGGCTCCTCTGCTGGAAGCCTGCTTCTTCCTCTCCCACTCCCCCTGCTTGTGTTCCCTCTCTCTGTCCTAATAAATAAAATCTTTAAAAAAAAAAAAGTTAAAAAGGTCTTTCAAAAAGGAAAAAAGTCTTTTAATTTCAAGCAGCAAACCCTGCTATAAACTCTAATTAATTTCAATACTTTCATAAATGATATTGAAAACATTACTCTAAAAAAAGAACCGCCTTTTAAACGTCAAAGAGGCTAAAACTGAGAGCAAGCAAAGAGCAAAAAGAAGGAAAGCGGCCAACCAGAGTCGCTGCTGTGATGGGCGACACCTTCCCCAATGAGGCTGGAGTCAGCTCCTGGGTCATTCTTAAAGCTCACTTACCATACAATTAAATGGCCTGTTTATCCTGATCTGAATTTACAAGGTTTACAATAAAAAGCTCAGCTTTTATACAAACTGTGGACGCCTTCCCACAATCTCTAAGTGTCTAGTTTCTAAGAACGTGCCCATAGACGGTGAGTGAGTAAACACAGCAACGGCAGGATGAAGAGACACTGCCTTCATCATCACCAGCCAAGCGTCTGGTTACTCTTGCCAAATGGATTCCCAACCTGGCTCCAGGAGAAACAGGAAGAAGCAATTCTCAAAACTAAATACGAAACGTAAAGATAAATAATATTTGACAGGCCCCAAAAGAAACCATCTTGAGCTAAGAACTTTGGTCATGGGGGCGCCTGGGTGGCTCAGTCGGTTAAGCATCTGCCTTCGGCTCAGATCGTGATCTCAGGGTCCTGGGATCCAGTCCCACGTCGGGCTCCCTGCTCAGCGGGGAGNCAAATAAATAAAAATAAAATCTTAAAGAAAAAACCCAAAAAACTTTGTCATGTACTTGTCTGGCTGAGCATCAAAGGCAGCTGAAAATTTAAACGGATGACTGATGACTTTGGGAACAAGGCAAGTGGGCAACAGTCTAGCGTCTCTGAATCAGGAGTCAGGATGACCACGCTGGAGCTGCTGGCACCTCAAGAGGGCTCTTCCTTGACACCCGCGGGGTCCACTTTCAAAAGAACCCATCCATACCTTCTGCATCTCGCTCTGACCCCACAGGGCAGTTCTCATTAA
>NW_023181796.1:579-738 GCF_002007445.2 Ailuropoda melanoleuca | reverse complement strand
ACAACTGCATCAAAAAGAAGAAAATACCTAGGAATAAATTTAACCAAGGAGGTGGAAGACCTGTATACTGATGCTATAAGACATTGATGAAAGAAATTGAAAACAACACAAATAAATGGAAAGATACTCCATGCTCATGTATTGAAAAAATTAATATGT
>NW_023181796.1:0-555 GCF_002007445.2 Ailuropoda melanoleuca | reverse complement strand
TGATGAAAGAAATGGAAAACAACACAAATAAATGGAAAGATACTCCATGCTCATGTATTGAAAAAATTAATATGTAAAAATGTGTGTAAACACACACACACACACACACACACACACACACACACCCAAATAGCCAAAACAATCTTGAGAAAGAAAACCATAGCTGGAGGTATCATACTTCCTGATTTCAAACTGTATTACAAAGCCATAGTAATTAAAATGGTATGGTATTAGCATAAAAAACAGACACATCAATTAATGGAACAGAATTGACAGCCTAGAAATAAACCCACATAAGTGNACAACAAAGAAGCCAAGAATATAAAATGAGAAAAGGACAGTCTGTTCAATTAACTATGTTGGGAAAACTAGACAGCTACATAGGAAAGAATGAAACTGGGCCACTGTCTTAAAATTCTCAATACTTCAGGACACACACACAAATGCACACACGAGAATGGTATCAATTATTACAGGTTTTACGAAATCACCCTCTATATGGATAGATGAGATTGAATCAAACTCTTCCACTGGTTTTATGTGTTTGTTATTTAA
>NW_023181795.1:0-772 GCF_002007445.2 Ailuropoda melanoleuca | reverse complement strand
AGTAGGATATGAATTCAAGTCTTTCGGACTCCACTTCTCTCAATCTTTTTTAAAAAATTGTTTTCATTTCAATGGGAGGGCATTCTCCTTGTAAAAGATTAAAGTATTAGAGAGAAGGCTATAGTTCCTTTGACTACCGCTTCCCATTACATTGCTCTCTTATCATGCTCACTTCTCATTACNTCATTAACGGCAACAACTGTTTAGTATATATCCTTCAAGTTTTATATATATATAATATATGTGTGTGCATGTGTGTGTGCATTTAAATAAGTGTGCATGCGGGTGTGTGTATATATATGTGAAATCACTTCATATGTAGGAGAAAGATTATGTAAATGTGCCATACATATAATTTTGCAACTGCTTTACTTTATAACCTGTCTCATAGATTTTTTTGTTCATGTTAGTACTTATGGGTCTACTTCAATCTTTTTGACTGCTACAAATATGCTACAGTATGGCTTTATCTTAATGTATTTAACCATGCTACAACTGATAGACATTCAGTGGTTTCCAGGGTTTCACTATTAAAAGTAATATAATGGGGGCGCCTGGGTGGCTCAGTTGATTAAGCATCCAACTCTTGGTTTCGGCTCAGGTCATAATCTCAGGGTTTTGGGATCAAGCACCAAATGGGGCTCAGTGCTCAGCATGGAGTCTGCTTGTCCCTCTACTCCTCCCACCTCTCTCTCTCTCTCACAAATAAAATCTTAAAAAATAAAGTAATGAACATCATAGTACACACACCCTTTGCACCAAGAAGTAGAAT
>NW_023181794.1:0-746 GCF_002007445.2 Ailuropoda melanoleuca | reverse complement strand
GAGAACTTAAATTATTTTATTGAGATTTTTACAACACTGTCTCACTGACGTATATGCATGTTGGAGTTTTACCATTTTTCCAATTACAATTCTTTTGACTTGTTTCCTTTTACTGTGTGTAATGTGGCTACTAGAAAATTTATGATTGACGCAGGTGGGTCACATTAGATGTCTGCCAGACGCTGCCAGACTTGGCTCAGAGAGCCTCCAGCTCGGGGAGCTGTTCCCACCTGGCCGCCACTCAGACCTGCAGCAGCAGCTGAGGGGTGGAATCAGTCAATGGGGAGCTCAGTTCAGCATCTTGTGGGACAGTCCAAGCTATGGTCTGGTTAAGGAAAAGGAAGACTTGGTCATCTCTCCAGAGTGGGTATTGAAAATGTAGTCCTGCCCACAGATCCGGGAGCAGAGAGCCCGAGTGCCCCCAGTGTCTCTAGGTGCACACTCTGTGCTTGGAATNCCCCAGTGTCTCTAGGTGCACACTCTGTGCTTGGAATTGAGTTGGGCTCAGAAACACTTGCTGTATTAGTAAAATAATTGTACGGCTCTCTTGTATTTGCCTTTTGTAGAACCCTGAGAAGTTAAAACAAAATTGCACAAGATTGGGTGTGTCCTCCGTGAGAAGCTTCTCGGGTCTCCCACTCCCTCCAAAGGTGACTCAGTTCTGGAATCAGAATGATCCACAAGGGGCACTTTCTGTGAAAGGGTTCTCTTCCCACCCTACCATACCAGCATTCACCTCTTGAATC
>NW_023181793.1:0-3684 GCF_002007445.2 Ailuropoda melanoleuca | reverse complement strand
AACCCAAAGATGCATTCAGACTTAGAGTAAGGGGATGGAGTACCATCTTCCACGCAAATGGGCCTCAAAAGCAAGCTGGAGTAGCAATTCTCATATCAGATAGACTGGATTGTAAACTAGAGGCCATAGAGAGAGATACAGAGATATGTTTACAGTATCATCTGTTCCATCATCAGTTTTAAAGCTAATGATTGAAGATAGTTTAAATATTTACTAGGGTTTAAATGACAATATATCCATACACAAATACTACATAGCTCTACAATAGTTCTCTATATCATATGGAATGCTTTATAGAATGTATTTTTAGATTAATGAAATATAGGTTAAAACAAAGTGCATAGGAATCTTTTTTAATTATGGGAAATTAGAAATTTATAAGTTTATATTTGTTTAAATATGCCTGGAAAACTCCAACTGATACATCAGAAAATATGAGTAGTTCCCTTGCATTGGAGTATGTCAAGAGTCAAGGAGGTGCAAGGATTTTTTCACTGTATTTTTTTAAATGTTTTTAGAATTCTAAGCTCTTGGAATATATCACCTATTCAAAAAACAGTTAGGGATGCCTGGGTGACTCAGTCGGTTAAATGTCTGCCTTTGGCTCAAGTCATGATCCCACGGTCCTGGGATCGAGCCCCACATTGAACTCCCTGCTCAGTGAGGAGTCTGCTTCTCCCTTTCCTTCTGCCCTTCCGCCTCCCCCTCCCCCTGCTCATTCTCTCTCTCTCACTTAAATTAATAAATACATAAATTTTAAAAGATTTTTAAAACAATAAAACAAAATTATATTCATGGCTCAAATTGCAGTAATCTATGTCCATATTCTCATCTTCCTGCTTGCTATTGTTCTTTGTTTCCAAGAAGAACAAGACCTTCTTTGTATTTCTCAAGGCAGAGTTAAGACAAATACAGGTAAAGACAGTGGTTAACTAATGCTTTATTTAATATGGGAAGGGAAAAAAACAATGGAGTTAATTGTGGCAATGGGAAGGAGGTACTTGTATTTAATGTAAGAAGATAGAAAAGATTGTAACTCAGAATAGAAAAATAAAAATATAGTATTAAACTATTAAAATTATTAAAATTAAAAATTAGTATTTTTTGAATAGCTTTTACTTTCTGACTCTTTTTGCTACTTCTTTCTTCACAATATATTTCATATCTAAAATTATAATAGGGGCACCTAGGTGGCTCAGTTGGTTAAGTGCCTGACTCTAGATTTTGGCTCAGGTGATGCTCTCAGGGTTGTGAGATCAAGCCCAAGTTGGGCTCTGTGCTGGGTGTGGAGCCTTCCTAGGATTCTCTATCTTCCTCTCCCTCTGCTCCTGCCCCTCCACTCACACACACTTTCTCTATAAATAAATAAATAAATAAATAAATAAATAAATAAATAAATAAATAACACTATAGTTGTTAGGACACTTTAATTACGTGTGGCAAACACACTGGCATTACTATAAGTAGGGGAAATTTCCTCAAAGTAACAAATTGTTGCATGTAATAAAATAGCTGGAACACATCCATAATTAAGGAATGGAGTGGAACACTGAAGAAGCATGGTCTCAGAACTCTTTTTTTCTCCATATATTTTCTCGTCTCTGGACATCTGCTATATTTTTCTTACTACAAATCAGCATTCTTTGCTTCACTGTTCATGTGGAATAAAATTGCTATCCAGAGCACCAAAATTTATATAGCAACTATTAAAAAAACAATATAAGAAAAAATCTGTTAGCCCCAAGTCTAAATTCGTAAGGAATGGTATAATTAACTTAGATTAGGTAATATTGTCTTTGTAAATGAAGAGCTGGAAAAAGGCTGATATTGTTCAAACTGTACCAAAAGTTAACTCTGGTAGTTCACACATAGATGTGTTGAGTAGGATATTATACCTTACTAGTCAGACAACCAATAGATGTTTAGGACATTTAACCTCTTAAATGATCAGAATACTCACACATTTTTATACAGTTATAGAAACTTTCTTAGACCAATTTTTTCCATATAGAAGAGGCCTCTTATTGTCATCAGTCATGTATTATAGTTCTGTAATTAAGTGTGATGGCAAGAACAGAGTCATACTACTTTTCAAATAAAGCCCAGATTATTCATTACTTTTGTAACTTTGGGAAAGACATTTTATATTTATGAAGTTCACATCTCTGTAAAGCATGGATAATATAGCACCTATCTCATTGGCTTGTTATGAGGATACATAAAGCAGGAAGTACTCAGTATAATACCTAGTACATAGTATGGCTTAATAAACTTTAGCACTGTTATGCCTATCTTTCCCAGTAGATTTGAAGCCCTGAGTGTTAAGGAGTAAGTCTTAAGAGTTTTCCTTTTTAACTTTCCTTATTGCACTTCAATAGGCTTTTTCACATAGCCATTGTTCAATAAATATATATATATATTATGAATAAATTATTGCTTTATGAACAGAATTTTCTTGCCAAAAAGTTGCTGTTGTCCTCCTGACAAACAAATTCAAAAGTTATTTTTCACATTCTACCGTTCTGATACTCCTTCAGCATCATACTGGAAGGAAACATCACTCTTCTTTATAATGTTCCTTTCTTGCTTTCTATATTTCCAGTTCTACCTTGAATTTTATG
Source organism: Ailuropoda melanoleuca (assembly GCF_002007445.2). Taxonomy (NCBI): domain Eukaryota; kingdom Metazoa; phylum Chordata; class Mammalia; order Carnivora; family Ursidae; genus Ailuropoda; species Ailuropoda melanoleuca. The sequence continues at coordinate 1,063 of NW_023181793.1, read as the reverse complement.
ACTTTTCCTTCTCTGCTTCCATTTCTTCTATTCTTATTTCCATACCTCAAATACGGGGGAAGGAGAAACTCAGGTAGTGATTCACAGTCCTCATTTCTCTTAGTCATTTTATTTAATCAGATCATCAAAACCCCAGGTTTCTATATTAACTCTATGCAGATTAATTTCAGATCTTCAGCTCTGACTTCTCCCCTAAGCTTTAGGCTTTCAAATTCTATTATCTACCAAAATTGCTTTCCAAATACTTTCATTGCTCCACAAACTCAAAAATTGTGAGACAATTTCAACCATCTCTAACATTTTTCTCAATCCTTATTTCCTTCAGCTTTCAGGTTTCTGTAAACATCACCATTATTCTTTCAACCATATAGAACTGAATCTGGCAACTTTGTAAACTGGGAGATACAACTGAACATTTGCAAAAGAAAATAAAGTGAACTAGATCTATAGTAGAAGGTGGGATACATCAAAATGAAAATAGATACATGAAACAATGCTATTATTTTGAGAAAATGAATGTATAGTTTTGATAATGTATTAACTAATTGAACACGTTTATGGAGAAACTAATAATTTTAAGCATTGAGGATACAGTAAGTCAGATATAGTCCTTGCTTCATGAAATGTAAACCTAGTATATAAGAGATAAGAGCAAGCAGAACATTATATGACATATTATTAAGTGCTAAAAGAGTACTCTAGAAATATGCAGAAGAGACACCTAACCTAGACTTGGAGACTTGAACAAAGCTTTCCAGATAAAGGTTTTGATATGCATACAAGTGTGAGTTCAGTAATGTGAGGCACAAGGTGCTCCTGGCAGAAGCAAAAATATGTTTTAAAAATATTCACTACCATCAAGATCAAAAGCACAGTGAAGGAAATGACCAACAAAACGAACAGGCGGCATGCAGAATGGGAGAAGATATTTGCAAATGACATATCTGATAAAGGGCTAGTATAAAAATCTATAAAGAATGTATTAAATTCAATGCCCCCCCCAAAATAATCCAGTTAAGAAATGGGCAGAAGACATGAATAGACTTTTTTTCAAAGAAGACAT
>NW_023181792.1:0-1214 GCF_002007445.2 Ailuropoda melanoleuca | reverse complement strand
GATTGAGCCCCATATCAGGCTCCCTGCTCAGCGGGGAGTCTGCTTCTCTCTCTCTCCCTTTGCTCCTCCCCTGTGCTCATTCTCTGTCTCTCTGTCAAATAAATAAGTAAAATCTTTAAAAAATAAAAAATTAATATGAGCATAAAAACATAGTCAACAGGACAGAGCTCNAGCTTCATGAAAATCAGCTGGGAATGCTGTAGCCAGGTAAGGGAATATGGAGCAGGGGAGGGCAGAAGCTATTCCACTGGAGAAACACTTGTGAAGGTCACAGCCTAAAGTCACAGGCCCACTAAAAGACTGAGATTTAATAATAGTATTATAAAACACTTCCTCTTTGCCACACTTTACTACCACATCAACATGGCTCCAGAGTAACACATTTGTTTACAGCTGAAATAGCAGACATAGTCTCTCTCTGAAGAGAATACTCAGAGAAACTCAATGTCTACGGGGGGACAAAATACAAGGACACTAGAGGAATTTAAAATCTTTAGCATTTACAGCTACAGCAAACATTACACATAGCCCAACTCTGAGTCAGATTAACATGAAACCTTACACTGAATGCCTACTTACCTCAGTTCCTTACTACTCGATCCATACTCAGTGTCTATCTTTCAACAAAAACTGCAAGGGACACCAACTGGCAATACACAGGTCTGGGGATGGTGTGTTATGCAACATTCTATTGTAACAAGTAGGCTAGCAAAGAAATCATCTTCTGTAATATCATCTAGGTTATTCTGTGTCTTGTTTACAGCATGTGAAGAAATTTATGGCACGAGGTTGAAATCCCAGGGGTCCAGTCACTGAGCTCTGAGTTGGCACTGGGGCCAATGACTGAGCATACCATAGCTTATGGTAAGGCAGGTCCATTTCTGGGAGTCACAGGACTTCTCCAGTGGCTGGATTTTGGTTCAGGGATGCCCCGCTCACCTTGCTGGAACTTAAGGCTGCAGAATGGTCTAGGAGGCTGTGATCCCACTTTCATCACACTATCACCTTCCTACCAGGTCAGATGTGCTTTGTGGTCTGACAGCTCACCCAGCTTTTCCCAGCTCCCTCCTCATTTTTCCTTACAGGTGTTTCCCCTAGAAAAAAACCCATTGTGTTTAATCGTTGCTTGGCATTTGTTTCTGAGAGAGCCTGGACAAGTACATTCTCTCATCCCTTTACTGACATAGACAGTGTTCCCTGGTGGGCATTTTTAA
>NW_023181791.1:128659-128866 GCF_002007445.2 Ailuropoda melanoleuca | reverse complement strand
GAGCCCCACATCAGGCTCCTCCACTGGGAGCCTGCTTCTTCCTCTTCCATTCCCCCTGCTTGTGTTCCCACTCTCCCTGGCTGTCTCTGTCAAATAAATAAAAAATAAAATATTAAAAAAAAAGAATGTATATACTAGAGAGGCTTTTGCATCCATGCACCAGGAAATAGGTATAAGAATGTTTATAGCGGGAGGAGGTTAAGATGG
>NW_023181791.1:117048-122697 GCF_002007445.2 Ailuropoda melanoleuca | reverse complement strand
GGAGGGCACGTATTGCATGGTGCACTGGGTGTTATACGCAACTAATGAAGCATCAAACTTTACATCGGAATCTGGGGATGTAATGTATGGTGATTAACACAATATAATAAAATAAAATAAAAAAAAAAAGATTTAGTTCTAAAGTTGACAATTCTCCTGAAATTAACCTGTTAATTCAATGCTGTCAAGTAAATACTTCATCAGGTGTGTGTGTGTGAAATTTTACAAAAGGTCAAAGTTTCCAAGATAATTTTGAAGTGAAAAAATAACAGAATAGGTTATCTTACCCTATTGTAAAGCTATAATAATTAAGATAAGGCAATATTGGCACATGGATGAGCAAATCAATCAATGGAACAAGAAAGAAATCCCAGAAATGGTACCTTGTATATATGAAAAATTGATATATGACAGAAATTGTATTATAATTACAAATATTTGGGGGAAATAACTCACTATTTAATTAATAATAATAGTTACCCATGTGGAAAAATAATACATCTCTACCTTGACACCATATATAAAAATAGTTGTTAGTTATAAACCCAGATGAGAAAAGTAAAAATAAAAAAAAAGATTGAGTTATGTATCATTTCTGCCATAACCTAAATGTAAAGGTAGATAGGTAGGTAGGTAGGTAGGTAGATAGGTAGGTAGATAGATAGATAAATAGATAGATAGATAGATAGATAGATAGATAGATAGATAGATAGATTTATTTATTTATTTATTTGAGAGAGAAAGCGCGCACGTGCACATACACGTGGGTGGGGGAGGAGCAGAAGGAGAGGGAGAAAATCTCATGCAGACTATATGTTAGTGTGGAGCCCAATGGGGGGCTTGACCTCAAGACCCTAAGATTATGACTTGACCTGAAATCAAGCGTGTGCCCCTTGACTGGCTGAGCCACCCAGGTGCCCCTGCCATTACTTGAATCTAATCATGAGAAAACATTAGGTGGCTAAGAGACATTCTACAAAGCAGATGGCTTGTATACCTAAAAAAAACAAAAACAAAAAAGTCAATGTCAGTAAAGATATAAACCATGATGAAGTGTTTAAATGAAAGGAAACTAAATAGATAAAATTAAATGTAATATATGATCCTGAACTGGATCATATACCAGAAAAAAATTTCCAAAAATTTTAGAAAATATTAGAAAAATTGATAAAATCTGAATATGACCTATAGATTATAATTTTATAAGTGTTAAAATTCCTGATAATCATACCATGGCGAGGTAAGTGAATGTCTTTGTTCTTGGGAAATATACAGTGAAATGTTAAAGAAGCATGATGTCTGAAACTTTCTTTCAAATGATTTAGAAAAAATATACTACATACTAATTAAAGTAATATGTAGTGATTAATGTAATTATTATATAATGTGAATTAAACTTCTATAATTATCACATGTAATTACATTACTTTCTACTTGCGGTAATATGTAATGTAACACATTTGATTATATTAACATACAACAGAGTAATTATATAGAGAGAGGGAGAGAATAATAAAGCACATGCGACAAAATGTTGGTAATTAGTGAATCTGGGTGAAAAGCAACTTATAATGTCTCTGTATTTGAATTATTTGAAAATGAAATGTTAAAGTAAATATAGGAAAATATCATACTTATAAATCCACATGTCAAATACACAAATCATAAAGAGAAAGATTCCTTAGTTTGACTATACTAAAATTTTCAAGAAGTGTCATTATCAGTGTGAGGAAAGAAGACAAGTTACATGGTGAAGGAGAGTTGCAAAACTTATAACCAGCTAGGACCCAACATATATTAAAAATCCCAGTAAATTAGCAAGAGAAACAAGCTTGAGTATATAAATAAGTGATTCACAGAAGGGGAAAGCTTAATGTCTACGAGATGTGCCTCATTATTCAACCAATTAGGAATAAAGAGAATGAAAATTAAAGCAATAAATGATTTCACACCAGCCATATAGACAAAAAATTTAAAAATAGGACAATAACAAATATTAGCAAGGATATTGAGTGCGAATTCCAGAATAGAGCTGGTGGGTATTTAATTTGTTACTACTGGTTTTGGACAACAGTTTGGCAATACCATCTGAAGACTGAAGATGCNACTACTGGTTTTGGACAACAGTTTGGCAATACCATCTGAAGACTGAAGATGCACAAATCCTACAAACCTAATCCCTACATTCCTGTATTTATACTTTGGACAAACAGGCACACAAGCAACATGTATAAAGAAGTTTATTGCTTCTTTTTGTGATCATGATATAACAGAAGCAACAAAAATGCCCATAAAAGAGAGTGGATATGTAATTGTGGTATGTTCATACAACGGAGTACTATGCTATACTTCTTTAAAATGAACAAACCACAGTTGCAAGTATTAATCTCAGAATTATAAGTAAATTAATAATTATAAGTAAAAGNGAGAGTGGATATGTAATTGTGGTATGTTCATACAACGGAGTACTATGCTATACTTCTGTTAAAATGAACAAACCACAGTTGCAAGTATTAATCTCAGAATTATAAGTAAATTAATAATTATAAGTAAAAGAAAAAAAGCAAGTTGCAGAATGATATCATTTATGTAAGTTTTAAAAACACCAATCAATTCCAGATATTGTTTATAGATATTGTTATGGGTTGAATTGTGTCTCCCTAAAAGATTATTGAAGTCCTAACCTCTAGTACTCAGCATATGACCTTTTTGGAAATAGGATTTTGGCAGGTGTAATTAGTTAAGTTAGGATAAGTTCTCACCCAATAAGACTAGTCTCTTTGTAAGAAAAGGCATAGACACCAGAACTTTTAGAAGTCTGCTCCAGTGAGGGGCCAGAAAGAATGCCAAGAAGGCAGAGACTGAACTTAAGTTGCTGCCAGTCAAGGAACCCCTGGGACTACCAGAAGCTGGAAGAGTCGAGAAAAAGATCCTTTGTAAAGGGATTGGAGGGAGTGTGGCTCTACAAAAAAAAAAAAAAAAAAAAAAAAAAAAAACNAAAAAAAAAAAGAATCCATTATTTTAAGCCACCAGGTTTATGACATAGGTTTCCTCAGCTATTAGAGCATTCCCATGAAACTTTTTGGAAGCCAAAAGGGCATAAAGCAAACACTACCATTAATTTAAACGGAAAACATTTTGAGCATTTGTGGACCCCCAAAATAACCTCCCTTAGGCTTTTCTTATAGTTAGGACACATCTCGCTAACAGATACACAAAATAAATGGAGATAAAGCACAGATGCTCACAGAGTTCAAAGTTATGGCAGTTTGATGATGAGGTGCTGAGTGTAGGTCCCAGTGAGGGAGCTTGGTGGTGTCACTCTGGCTGCTTGGGGTTCACGTTGCCTCTAAAATGTCTCGTTGCAAAACAAACACTGAACACTGTTTTTGCTGTAAAAGCAAAGCACCATAAAAAAGCATGGGATACCTGTATTTTGTTACAGCAGCTCTCAGAAAATAATACAGATATAGTATTGTCTAAATATAAAGTGAAAAGTATATATATATATAGTTACACATGCAAGGGGATAGTGAGTACCAAATTCAGGATGGTGTTTAGCCCTGGGAAGAGAGAACAAAGAGAGGTTCACAGAGGCTTTAACTGTATCTGTAATTTGTATTCTTTTAAAATATTAGCACAATAAGGGATGCCTGGGTAGCTCAGTCAATTAAGCCTCTGACTCTTGATTTCAACTCAGGTCAATGATCTCAGAGTTGTGAGATTGAGCCCTATGTCGGGCTCCACACTGGGCATGAAGCCTGCTCAAGACTCTCTCTTCCCTTCTTCTACTGCCCCCCCCCACGCACACATGCTCTCTCTCAAATAAATAAATAAATAAAAATATAGCATGATAAGATTTGACAGATGTTGGTAGGGGGTCTAAGAGTGTTATAATTTTCTACATGTGTAAAATAATTGGTAATACAGAAAGAAATGTGTAGATCTTAAGATGTATCTGAAGTATGTGGGAGAGCATAGTTGGAGCACAGTTTCTCCTGGGGTCCATCTACCAGGGCTAATGTTCATTTGGGTGGTGACAGCTGTTGGGAGCACATAGGGTGGAGAAGTTATTGGTTGTAGTGGTTTGGCGCCTAACAGTGGAGGCTGGGAGGTGACAGAAATTAAATGATATTTGTTACTTTCCAAGACTGGCATTGCTTTAAGACATGTGCAGCCCAAGTATGTGAAGGTAAATCTTTCTCAAAAGAATTATCAGAAATTAATTTTTATTTATTATCTCAGGAGAGAGCCTGCCTCATTGTTGAGGAGCTCTTGTTAATAATAACTTTTAATTGCATAATTCTTTAAAGTTTAAAATGTAATTAGAAACCAGTTAAAATATATTGAGCTGAAATTTTCTTGCCTGCAACTTCACCTATCAGTCCAGATTCTGTCTTTGTAAGCAGCATGGAACAAATCCTTATCTGCCATCACTTGATCTCCTAGCTCTTCTCTCTCCAACCAGAATGCTCCTGCTCACCCTTTCTTTACCATGTATCTCCTATTACCCTGGGCAGTTTTTTTTCCCTTTTTTAAAAAAAGGACAGTCTATCATCAAGAACACAGGAGACACTGGGGACTGATGAGGATGTGGTGAAAAGGGAACACTTATAGGTTGTTGGTAGGAATGTAAATTGGCCCAACCACTGTGGAAAACAATATGGAAGTGCCTCAAAAAATTCAAAATACATGGGGCACCTGGGTGGTGTAGTTGGTTAAGTGTCCAAATCTTGGTTTCAGCTCAGGTTGTGATCTCATGGGTCCTGGATCAAGACCCACATCGGGCTCCACACCTAGCTGAATCTGCTTGGGATTCTCTCTCCTTTCTCTCTACCCCCGGCCCCCCGGCTCATGCTCACACACACTCTCTCAAATAAATAAATAAATCTTAAAAAAATATTCAAAATTCATCTACTATATGATTCAGCAATTCCACTACTGGGTATATATCCAAAGGAAAGGAAAACAGTATTTCAAAGAGATATATGCATCTCTGCATTTATTGCAGCATAATTCACAATGGCCAAGATATGGAAGCAACCTAAAATGTCCATCAAGGGGTAAATGGATAAAGATGTCATATAAATATCAATGGAATATTATTCAGCCAAGAGAAAGGAGGACTTCCTGCCATTTGTGACAACATAGATAGATCTTATGTATATTATGTCAAGTGAGATAAGTCGGACAAAGACATGTACTATATGGTATCATTACATGTGAAATGTAAAAAAAGCCAAACTTCTAAGAACAGAGAGTAAAGTGATGGTTACCAGGAGATGGGGGTGTGGGGAGATAAGATAGATGCTGTTTAAGGTTACCAACTTGCAATGAGTGGTAAACAAGCCATAGAGATCTAATGCACAGTATAATGAATATAGACAACATTATTGTACTATAATCTAATTTCCTAAGAGACTAGAATGTAATTATTCCAACCCCTGAAAAGATAATTGGATAATTATATACCATGATGGAGGTGCTAAATAATTATCACTGTAATGATGATCATGTTATAACATATGAATGTATCAAATTAACATTGTATACCTTAAATTTACACTATCTTATGTTAAATATATCCAATAAAAGATAAAAAAACGTCCTGGTGATGGGTAGTGGTGATGATAAAAAAAAAAGAAAGAA
>NW_023181791.1:0-314 GCF_002007445.2 Ailuropoda melanoleuca | reverse complement strand
TTTTAAAAATTTTTCCATCTTCATGCTCAAAGTTTTATATTTACTATTAGAAAAAAAGTCAATGAGTATAAATAAATTTTTGGTAATTATATAATTTATAATAATTAAATATTTTGCAAAATATTAAACCAAAAACTGTATCTCTCTAACTTCCACTAATTTGGTTCTTGTTTTAGTCCTGGGTCTACACGGACAAGTCTAATGTTGCCCATGACAACTCTTCAAGTATGTAAAGTCAGGAGCCAGGTAAGAGCCTCACGGGGAATGTTAATGAAAAAAGTTGAATCAGAGATAACTGCATTCTTCAGGTGTAC
>NW_023181790.1:0-1137 GCF_002007445.2 Ailuropoda melanoleuca | reverse complement strand
ACAGTTGCACTTGGCAATGCTAACTGCACAGGTAGCAGCATCTCTGCTCCTGGATCCTTAAAAATCAAGTTCATCAATCTGGCTTCTCCTCATGCCCCAGCGCCCCACGGCTGGCAGGGGGGATGCGGCGTTGGTTTCGACATGCAGGATTTTCGAGGGCTTTAACTCAACGTGGCAGCTCACTGCTAGGGCAGGCTGACCTCTGAGTTCACTGCGGGAACTCCGGTAGGACAGATCCAGCCATTTGGTCTCCTGGAGGGGCAAAGACTGTCTCCGCCTACACCTGGGGATCACTCTGGGAACTTCTGACAAAACACCCCTCCCTTGTCTTTACCCCACATGAATTAAATCAGAATTGCCCCGGGGGTGGGCTGGCATCGGTGGTCTATAAAAGCTCCCCAGGGCCCAGCACTGCAGGTATCCTGGGACAGGCAGGGCCCAGTCCTGCAGTCTCTGGTTCGGGGCACGAGCAGGGGGCATGGTCTGTTTCTTGGCTTTCCTCAGTGACCTCCAAGATATGGAAGGACTTTGATTTTAAAGGTATGACTAAAAGGTGTTTCATTAAAATCAGCTCTCATTCTATAGCTAGCTACACATTAATAGAAGCCAGGTTGCCAGAGCTTCCCTTTCTCGAAGCACACAGATTTTCACTGTGAATACACATGCTTTTCCCTGTTAGCCCCAAGCGTCATCGCTTCTCTGTCTAGCTCGCAGCCCTCCCTTCTGGGCTGCCTGTGGCTGTTCCCCAGGGGTACTTAGCCTCAGAGCCTAGTATCCAGTGATCAGATGTGTGGCCTTTGACACCATCGCTCCAAGACCCTTGGGCAGTTTGTCTTACTCCCTGACCTGGCCCTGAAGTCACTCTCCTCCAGGGGCCACTGGTTCCTACATGCGCTATGGATTCCGCTCAATAAAGTCTGAGCAGAGCCCTTCTTGAGGTGCGGCCGTCCTCAAGGACCGTCCTTGTCGGTCCTTGGAATTTCCACCATCCTTGTCTCATATCCAGGACACACTTCCTACCCTTTCCTGAAGAAATCATCCTTTTAGGCTAGCTGGCAGCCTCAGCATCCCCACGCTCAATCAGAACGAACGGAGGCCACTTTGTGCATCATCTTGCATTATGTCTCTGTGGTCCGA
>NW_023181789.1:0-1763 GCF_002007445.2 Ailuropoda melanoleuca | reverse complement strand
TTTATAATGGAAACTTAGCTACAGTGTTGCATATACAACATCAAAATATTCATTAACATGGAATAATGTTATTAGCCACCTAGCTTTCTTGACAGGATCAAGTGACATACGCCCATTCCCTAGTAGGCAGTCATGTAAGTTAATTCTCTTCCTTCTAGATGGCTCTGGCCCATTCCCACATTCAAGTTACAATAAAATAGAACCATTGCCTCATACTCCAACTGTAGCACAATGAGCTTCTTCCTGAAGAGCAAACTGATAGCCTTCAGACAGAGTCTAATGATTGACAGCCACTTGCTTCCTATTCAGATATCTGCTCATCCAAGCTTGGGAGTCCAAAACTCTAGCAAAGGATGCCGAGAAAATATTTCTATAAGGCCACTTGGACTCTAAATACCTGCTAGGCATCTTCCTTGTGTGACCCACAGAATTTAAGAAGTTATCCATCTCCATTCTGGCCCCATGAAAAACCCATCCTTTTAGTGTCACCATGAAGTAGCTCTGAAGACATATACCTTCCTACCAAGTCACTGAAACCTAGTCTAGCTATGTCCTTTAAGTATCAAAACCTGCTTATCTACAAAACCACATGAACTTGTCTATATCGCCTATGCTACAGAAGAGCTCTTTGTAGTGACATCCAATATAGGAGAACTAGTAGGGTTACCTTCTACTCTCAGATATCTACCTACTTGATGGAATTAATAAATATAACCTTGACCCATTCCTCTATACGAAAGAATGTGTTTCAACTGCTTCACTTACAAAAAAGAATTTCATATTTATACATTCTCATTCCAAGAAAGTGACTATGTGCTATGTCTCTTAAGCTCAAATGTTATGGACTGACTTTTCCGGATGTGACTTACAACTCAGCTGATATATTCCACTACTACCCCACCCATAGAAAAATCCCAAGCCTGGATCCTTCTGACTAGTTTTATTAATTCTGTCCTGGTCCAAGAATAACAGCTGTCTTTTTCTACCTTAATATTTTAAAATAAGGAATTTAAATTAAGCAGTCTTCTTTTTATTCTTTAATATTTCCAAGTTGATGGTAATGAGATTTTGATTTTAAAGATAGAATGGACCTGAGGGGCTCCTGGGTGGCTTAGTCATTAAGTGTCTGCCTTTGGCTCAGGGCGTGATCCCAGGGTGCTGGGATCGAGCCCCACATCAGGCTCCCTGCTCCACTGGGAGCCTGCTTTTTCCTCTCCCACTCCCCCTGCTTGTGTTCCCCTCTCTCACTGGCTGTCTCTCTCTCTGTCAAATAAATAAATAAAATCTTAAAAAAAAAAAAAAAAAAAGAATGGACCAGGTAAAACAGATGAATACAATGTGTTATTTCCAGATAGTTCTGCAATATTTTGTACCTTATAAAATCATTTCCATTACATAATCACGTTTTCATTTATGGTCATCAATAAAATGATCTCTTCATTTGCTAGTCAAGTATAGAACCAATGTATTAAAAAAGGTCTAACCGGGTGGATGGAAGTGGTTGAGTTATTGAAAACAAGTTGGCAGATTGAAGTGGTCAAAACAAGGTAGCCAAAATAATGAGTCAAAAATATTTATTTCCGGGGCACCTTGGCGGCTCAGCCATTAAGTGTCTGCCTTCGGCTCAGGGCGTGATCCGAGTCCTGGGATTGAGCCCCACATCAGGCTCCTTCGCTGGGAGGCTGCTTCTTCCTCTCCCACTCCCCCTGCCTATGTTCCCTCTCTCGCTGGCTGTCTCTCTATCTGTCAAATAAATAAATAAA
>NW_023181788.1:0-592 GCF_002007445.2 Ailuropoda melanoleuca | reverse complement strand
TTCATACAAAAGAATTTCTGAGTTTCTTGGTTTGCCAGAGGCAAATTTAACACTTAAGTGGAAAATTCCAATAATAGTGGGGAACTCTAGTATTACGTAATAGAGTACAAATATGTAAATAATGAGGAAAAAAAAGGAAAGAGCAGAAATAGAAAACAGAGGTTGGCATCAAATAATAAAAACAGGGTTGGTGACTGCTCTGTTGCATAACTGAGACCNTGCATAACTGAGACCAAATTTAAGCAACAGCCAATCTCTTCCCATTTTACCATTGCTGGCGGAAAGGTGATTGAGAGAGCAAACCTGCCAATAAACTTCATGGATATTCAGTAAGTGGCCAGGATATTTCAATGACATGATAACAGACATTGGAATCATTAGTAATATCCAGATGTTTGAATTGATTGTCAGACACAGATATGTCGTGTGAAAGAAATGGAAAAAACAGCGGACGTGGGCAGGAACACAGAGAAGACAATACATCCAGATTACGTGAGTCTGCAGGCATCAATACCAGTCCGTTCTGACACAGGGGCATGAGCTTTCGGTTTTACTTTCTCCTTATCTTTGATGAAACTAATCATTTTTAAGA
>NW_023181787.1:0-634 GCF_002007445.2 Ailuropoda melanoleuca | reverse complement strand
GCGTATAACACCCAGTGCACCATGCAATATGTGCCCTCCTTACTACCCATCACCAGCCTATCCCTTTCCCCCACCCCTCTCCCCTCTGAAGCCCTCAGTTGGTTTCCCAGATTCCATATTTTCTCATGGTTCAATCTCCCTTCTGTTGACCACCCCCCTCCGNGTCCACAGTCTCTCATGGTTCATTCCCCTTTCTCTTTACCCCCACCCTTCATTCTTCCCTTTCTTCTCCTACCGATCTTCCTATTTCTTACGTTCCAGAAATGAGTGAAACCATATAATTGTCTTTCTCTGCTTGACTTATTTCACTTAGCATTATCTCCTCCAGTCTCATCCATGTTGCAGCAAATTTTGCGAAATCATTCTTTTTGATGGCTGAGTGATATTCCATTGCATATATGGACCACAACTTCTTAATCCAGTCATCTGTTGAAGGGTACCTCGGCTCCTTCCACAATTTAGCTATTGTGGACAATGCTGCTATGGACATTGGGGTGCATATGGCCCTGTATCGTTAGGGTAAATATCCAGAGGTGCAATTACTGGATCATAGGGTAGCTCAATTTTTATCTTTTTTTTTTAAAGATTTTATTTATTTATTCGACAGAGATAGAGACAGCCAGCGAGAGAGGGA
>NW_023181786.1:0-1181 GCF_002007445.2 Ailuropoda melanoleuca | reverse complement strand
TACTGGGTGTTTACCCCAAAGATACAGATGTAGTGAAGAGAAGGGCCATATGCACCCCAATGTTCATAGGAACATTGTCCACAATAGCCGAATCATGGAAAGAACCGAGATGCCCTTCAACAGATAAATGGATTAAGAAGTTGTGGTCCATATATACAATGGAATATTACTCAGCTATCAGAAAGGACGAGTTCTCAACATTTGCTGCAACATGGATGGCACTGGAGGAGATAATGCTAAGTGAAATAAGTCAAGCAGAGAAAGACAATTATCATATGATATCTCTCATCTATGGAACATAAGAACTAGTAAGATTGGTAGGGGAAGAAAGGGATAAAGAAAGGGTGGGTAATCAGAAGGGGGAATGAAGCATGAGAGACTATGGACTATGAGAAACAAACTGAGGGCTTCAGAGGGGAGGGGGGTGGGGGATTGGGATAGACCTGTGATGGGTAGTAAGGAGGGTACGTGTTGCATGGTGCACTGGGTGTTATACGCAGCTAATGAAGCATCGAGCTTTACATCGGAAACCAGGGATGTACTGTATGGTGACTAACATAATATAATAAAAAAAATTAAAAAAAATAAATGACTAAATAGACTAAAACAGAATAAAAATAAAAATTCAATTTCTCGGTCCTACCAGCCACAGCTCAAGTGGTGTTAGTCACATGTGGCTAGTGGTTCGTTGCAACAAGGTCTTGTGGATTACCGAGAGTAATCTTTCTAAAATACACACCAGCTCATGACCCTCTCTTCCTGGAACCTCAGATGGTCTTGTAGCTTTGGAGTAAAATCCAAACTTCACTCTTAGAGTCCCACATGATCTGACCCTTCCCACCTGTTCAGCCTCGCACTTCTGTCCCCTCTTTGATCACTATATTGCAGCCATACCCTGGCTTCCTATTGTTAGAACACACATGGCTTGTTCACTCCTTGGGGCCTTCAGAAGCGCTCATACCTGGGTTCCCTCTGCATGGAATGCCCTGTCATCCATCCCCCAACCCACATAAATTTTTCGTGGTGATGGCTCCTTGTGGTCATTTAGCCATCAGAGTAAATGCCATCACCTCCAGAGGCCTTCCTTGAAGATCTGTTCTAAAGTAGTCATCTAGTGGCTATCATAGACCTGAGTGACATGGTCTTCCCACTCTTGTTACTGTCTGATGTTTTGCTTATGA
>NW_023181785.1:0-814 GCF_002007445.2 Ailuropoda melanoleuca | reverse complement strand
AGCAGTGCAATGGCTGGGTCATAGGGTAGTTCAATTTTTAACATTTTAAGGGATTGGAGAGGATTTTTTTTTATCTTTTTTCTTTTTATTTTTATTAGGAAGTTCAGATTTAGCTCCAAACATTTCTTGCTTTTTTTAATAATCCCCAAAGATTTAGCCTCTAAATTCTTATTGATCAATTTTTAGATTGAATCAAATTTTGGTGAAAATCGTTTCTTCAATATGACACTTGATTAACTCTTTCCTCAAAAGCTTTTTCTTTCAGTCTCTGGGGGAGAGTTTACTGGGGCTTGAATACATCAAAATTTGGTGAAAAAGTTAACAATCACTCTACCTATTCCCTTAAGGGTATTGCACATTTTGATCAGACTCTTTAATCATTAATTATTAAAATTAACTTTTTGGTCTTCCTTTGCCCAAACTGAAAGTATTCATTTTTTTGAAACATAAATTTTATGGAATGATTTTTACCCTTGACTTGAAACTTTCAGTAAGTCTTCTCTTAATTTTATCCAATTTATTAACATCCTAGTTATGCAGCATTATAGAGTATTATATGTTTTCTTTTAATACTACAGTTTTTGAAAATTTGGACTTCTAGTTGGTTAGTTTCTTCTGATTAGGAGAATATTTATATATGAGATATTTTCCACCATGTATTAATTGAACATTATCTGCTGTATTTCTGATATATTGAAAGTTCCAATAACATAGTAATATATACTTAATATCGTAACCTACTAAAAGTCAGAAAATACTTTTATTTAGCTCTAAATATATTGCTTATGTACGTATATATTTTTCACTACATGCT
>NW_023181784.1:0-1547 GCF_002007445.2 Ailuropoda melanoleuca | reverse complement strand
CGAAGGCAGACGCTTAACCGCTGTGCCACCCAGGCGCCCCCAAGTTTCATTCTTTTGCATGTAGCTGTCCAGTTTTCCCAGCACCATTTATTGAAGAGACTGTCATTTTTCCNAGAGACTGTCTTTTTTCCACCGGATGTTTTTTCCTGCTTTATCAAAGATTAGTTGCCCAAAGAGCCGAGGGTCCATTTCTGGGTTCTCTATTCTGTTCCATTGGTCGATGTGTCTGTTTTTGTGCCAGTACCATGCTGTCTTTGTGATCACAGCTTTGTAGTACAGCTCGAAATCCGGCATTGTGATGCCCCCAGCTTTGTTTTTCCTTTTCAACAGTTCCTTGGAGATTCGGGGCCTTTTCTGGTTCCATACAAATTTAAGGACTATTTGTTCCAGTTCTTTGAAAAATGTCCTCGGTATTTTGATTGGGATAGCATTGAAAGTGTAGATTGCTCTGGGTAGCGTGGACATTTTAACTATCTTAATTCTTCGATCCATGAGAATGGAATATTTTTCCATCTTTTTGTGTCTTCCTCAATGTTTTCAAGAGTGATTTATAGTTTCTAGAATATAGATCCTTTATGTCTCTGGTTAAGTTAATTCCAAGGTAATGTATGGTTTTTGGTGCTATTGTAAATGGGATGGATTCCCTAATTTCTCTTTCTTCAGTCTCGTTATTCGTGTATAGAAATGCAACTGATTTCTGAGCATTGATTTTGTATCTTGCCACATTACTGAATTGCTCTATAACTTCTAATAGTTTGGGAGTGGATTCTTTTGAGTTTTCCACATAGAGAATCATGTCATCTGTGAAGAGAGACATTTTGACTTCTTCTTTGCCGATTTAGATACCTATTATCCCTTTTCGTTGTCTGATTGCTGTTGCAAGGACTTCTAGTACTATGTTGAATAATAGTGGCAAGAGTGGACATCCTTGTCATGTTCCTGATCTTAAGGGAAAGGCTTCCAGCGTTTCCCCATTGAGAATAAAGCTTGCAGTAGGCTTTTCATAGATGGCTTTTATGAGATTGAGAAATGTACCCTCTATTCCTACACTCTGAAGGGTTTTAATCAGGAAAGGATGCTGTATTTTGTCAAATGCTTTTTCTGCATCAATTGAGAGGATCATATGGTTCTTGAGTCTTTTCTTGTTGATATGATGTATCACATTGATTGATTTGCGAGTGTTGAACCATGCTTGCATCCCAGGTATGAATCCCACTTGGTCATGATGGATAATCCTTTTAATGTACTGTTGGATTCTATTAGCAAGGATCTTGTTGAGGATTTTGGCATCCATATTCATTAGAGAAATCGGTCNGGGTTTTAATCAGGAAAGGATGCTGTATTTTGTCACATGCTTTTTCTGCATCAATTGAGAGGATCATATGGTTCCTGAGTCTTTTCTTGCTGATATGATATATCACGCTGATCGATTTACGAATGTTGAACCACTCTTGCATCCCAGGTATGAATCCCACTTGGTGGATAATCCTTTTAATGTACTGTTGGATTCTATTAGCCAGGATCTTGTTGAGGATTTTGGCGTCCAT
>NW_023181783.1:11496-12837 GCF_002007445.2 Ailuropoda melanoleuca | reverse complement strand
TGATGAGAAAATTTATGGAAAAGATGAGTTACCTTATGTATTTGATTTATGTGTCATATGAAAAAGAAAGCCATTATTAATGTCAGAATAGGACCAATGAATGAAAACACTTAGGAAGCAAGTTTTAGTTTCAAAGAAATTTCTAAAAACTGTAACAATAAAAAGTAACAAAATGAAATTTAATGCTAAGGAAAGTGGCAAGTTAACATTCATAAGATATCTTCAATAATAGTTTGCATGATTAATTCTTTATAAATGTCACAATATTTCAAACATGAATAGAATTTGAGAGGTAATTTATAACCCAAGCTCTGTGTTTAAAGATGAAAATGCTGATGCCATCTGAGATCACCATGTCGTAGAAGGAACTTGATCTTTTATGTGAGTTTGCTTCTAAAACACTTTAATGAAGCTTCTTTATCCAACCTCAACATGGCATCTATAGAAATAGGGAATTTTAAGTATCACCTTTCTTAAGCAATTAAAAGATGTATGCAATTATGGGCAAAACTGCTTTTTGTTGGTTAATTATTCTAATTTAAAAGACTGTGAGATTCTTTTTTGTTATGAATGAACAGATTTTCAGGGGAGCACAGTTATTTCCAGAAACACTACTACATCGTGTGCACTGTATTCTCTAACAACATACTATTATTTCAGCAAATAAGCAAATACTACTACATGTCCCATTCTCAGGCTTCAGATTGGTGCTTCGGTACTCTGAAGTTACACAAAGAAAATAAGGAAATCCCAACACAATGACTAAATTTCTTTTATTAATTTTATTTAAGAAAATTTGATTTTAGAAAAAAATGATGGTTGCCTAAGTGTGAAGGCATTCTTTACTCCTCTTCTCCCCTCCCCCATATTTTGGTACATGGTGTCATATTTTATATCCCTTTATATTATGAATCACCTGGCCAGTCTTACAGAAATACTTATTTTTACTGCTTTTGTGTTTTTTTTAATACTCTCAATAATTAAAAAACTGGCAGAAGACATGAACAGACATTTCTCCAAAGAAGGCATACAGATGGCCAACAGACATATGAAGAGATGCTCATTACTCAACATCAGGGAAATGCAAATCAAAGATATCACCTCACATCTGTCAGAATGGCTAAAATCAACAACGTAAGAAACAGCAAGTATTGGCAAGGATGCAGAGAAAGGAGAACCCTCTTGCCCTGTTGGTGGGAATGCAAACTGGTACAGTCACTCTGGAAAACTGTATGGAGGTTCTAAAAAATTAAAAATACAGCTAAACTATGATCCAGTAATCACACTACTGGGTATTTACCCCCAAAATACAAATTTACAATATTTACCCTCAAAATACAA
>NW_023181783.1:2128-5445 GCF_002007445.2 Ailuropoda melanoleuca | reverse complement strand
TGGAAGAATAAATATTGTTAGAATATCTATGCTACCCAGAGAAATCTACACATTGAATGCAATCCCTATGAAAATGCCATCAACATTTTTCACAGAGCTGGAACAAATAATCCTCAGATTTGTATGGAACCAGAAAAGATGCTGAATAACCCGAGCAATGTTGAAAAAGAAAACCAAAGCTGATGGTATGACAATGCCGGACTTAAAGCTATATTACAAAACTGTAATCAAGACAGTAAGAAGAGCCTGTTATGTGATGAGCACTGGATGTTATATGCAACAGATGAATTACTGAACTCTATATCCGAAACTAATGACGTTCTATATGTTGGCTAATTGAATTTAAACAAAAAACAACAAACAAACAAACAAAACCCCCAAAACAAAACAAAACAAAACAAAAAAGACATTATGGTACTGGCATTATGGTACTGGCACAAAAACAGACACATAAATCAATGGAACAGACTAGAGAACCCAGAAATGGACCCTCAACTCTATGGTCAACTAATCTTTGACAAAGAAGGAAAGAATACCCAATGGAAAAAGGACCATCCTTCAACAAATGGTGTTGGGAAATTGGACAGCCACATGTAGAAAAAATGAAACTGGACCAATTTCTTACACCATACACAAATATAAACTCAAAATGGATGAAAGACCTAAATGTGAGACAGGAATCTATCAAAATCCTAGAGGAGAATATAGGCTGCAACATCTTCTACCTTGGCCTCAGCAACTGTTTGTAGACATGTCTTCAAAGGCAAGGGAAACAAAAGCAAAAATGAACTATTGGGACTTCATCAAGATAAAAAGCTTCTGCACAACAAAGGAAACAGTCAACAAAACTAATAGGCAACCTATGGAATGGGAGAAGATAAATTTGCAAATGACATATCAAAGAAAAGGCTAGTATCCAAGATCTATAAAGAACTTATGAGACGCCACACCCAACAAACAAATAATCCAGTCAAGAAATGGTCAGAAGACATGAACAGACATTTCTCCAAAGAAGACATACAAATGGCCAATGAAACATGAAAAAATGCTCCACATCACTTGGCATCAGGGAAATACAAATCAAAACCACAATGAGATACCACCTCACTCCAGTCAGATTGGCTAAAAGTAACAAGTCAGAAAACAACAAATGTTGGTGAGGATGTGGAGAAAGGGGAACCCTCTTATACTGTTGGTGGGAATGCAAGCTGGTGCAGCCAGTCTGGAAAATAGTATGGAGGTTCCTCAAGAAGTTAAAAATAGAACCCAGCAATGGCACTACTAGGTTTTTATCCCAACGATACAAATGTATTGTTGCAAAGGGGCACCTGCACCCCAACGTTCATAGCAGCAATGTCCACAATAGCCAAACTGTGGAAAGAGCCAAGATATCTATTGACAGATGAACGGATAAAGAAGATTTGGAATACACATATGCGCGCGCGTGCACGCACGATGGAACATTACTCAACCATCAGAAAAGATGAATACTTATCATTTACATCAGTGCGGGTGGAACTGGAGGGCATTACGCTGAGTAAAATAAGTTAATCAGAGAAAAACAATTATCATATGATATTGCTCATATGTGGAATATAAGAAACAGTGCAGAGGATCATAGGGGAATGGAGGGAAAACTGAATGGGAAGTCATCAGAGAGGGAGAAAAACCATGAGAGACTCTTAACTGTAGGAAACAAACTGAGAGTTGCTGAAGGGGAGGTGGGTGGGAGATGGGGTAATTGGGTGATGGGCATTAAGGAGGGCACATGATGTGATGTGGCATTGGGTGTTATACACTGATGAATTATTGAACTCCACATCTGAAACTAATGATACGTTGGCTAATTGAATTTAAATAAATAAAAGAATAATACTGAAAAAGCTACATTCGAAAGATACAGAGACCAGAATAAAGGGCTTGGGTATACTATTTAATAAAGAATGGTGGAAGGAATTAAGAATTCTTAGGTTAGATGATGAGAAAATTTATGGAAAAGATGAGTTACCTTATGTATTTGATTTATGTGTCATATGAAAAAGAAAGCAATTATTAATGTCAGAATAGGACCAATGAATGAAAACACTTAGGAAGCAAGTTTTAATTTCAAAGAAATTTCTAAAAACTGTAACAATAAAAAGTAACAAAATGAAATTTAATGCTAAGGAAAGTGGCAAGTTAACATTCATAAGATATCTTCAATAATAGTTTGCATGATTAATTCTTTATAAATGTCACAATATTTCAAACATGAATAGAATTTGAGAGGTAATTTATAACCCAAGCTCTGTGTTTAAAGATGAAAATGCTGATGCCATCTGAGATCACCATGTCGTAGAAGGAACTTGATCTTTTATGTGAGTTTGCTTCTAAAACACTTTAATGAAGCTTCTTTATCCAACCTCAACATGGCATCTATAGAAATAGGGAATTTTAAGTATCACCTTTCTTAAGCAATTAAAAGATGTATGCAATTATGGGCAAAACTGCTTTTTGTTGGTTAATTATTCTAATTTAAAAGACTGTGAGATTCTTTTTTGTTATGAATGAACAGATTTTCAGGGGAGCACAGTTATTTCCAGAAACACTACTACATCGTGTGCACTGTATTCTCTAACAACATACTATTATTTCAGCAAATAAGCAAATACTACTACATGTCCCATTCTCAGGCTTCAGATTGGTGCTTCGGTACTCTGAAGTTACACAAAGAAAATAAGGAAATCCCAACACAATGACTAAATTTCTTTTATTAATTTTATTTAAGAAAATTTGATTTTAGAAAAAAATGATGGTTGCCTAAGTGTGAAGGCATTCTTTACTCCTCTTCTCCCCTCCCCCATATTTTGGTACATGGTGTCATATTTTATATCCCTTTATATTATGAATCACCTGGCCAGTCTTACAGAAATACTTATTTTTACTGCTTTTGTGTTTTTTTTAATACTCTCAATAATTAAAAAACTGGCAGAAGACATGAACAGACATTTCTCCAAAGAAGGCATACAGATGGCCAACAGACATATGAAGAGATGCTCATTACTCAACATCAGGGAAATGCAAATCAAAGATATCACCTCACATCTGTCAGAATGGCTAAAATCAACAACGTAAGAAACAGCAAGTATTGGCAAGGATGCAGAGAAAGGAGAACCCTCTTGCCCTGTTGGTGGGAATGCAAACTGGTACAGTCACTCTGGAAAACTGTATGGAGGTTCTAAAAAATTAAAAATACAGCTAAACTATGATCCAGTAATCACACTACTGGGTATTTACCCCCAAAATACAAATTTACAATATTTACCCTCAAAATACAA
>NW_023181783.1:0-1594 GCF_002007445.2 Ailuropoda melanoleuca | reverse complement strand
AAGTGGAATCATACAGTGCTTGTCCTTCTGTAACCAGCTTATTTCAGTTAGCATAATATCCTCAACATTCATCAATGTTTCAGCATGATAGGATTTCCTTCTTTTTTTATTTTTATTTTTTATTTTTTTTATTATGATATGTTTGTCACCATGCAGTACATCATTAGCTTTTGATGCAGGATTTCCTTCTTTTTTAAAAGACTAAATAATATTCCACTGAATAATATACTATACTCTCTTTTTCCAAATATCCATCAATGGACACTTAGGTTGTTTCCACTTCTTGGCTATTGTGAATAATGCTGTAATGAACACAGTAGTGAAAATATCTCTTTGGGATTCTGATTTCAATTTGCTTAGATAAATGCCCAAAAGTGGGATTGCTAGATCATGTGGTAGTTCCATTTTAAACTTTTTCAGAAAACTGCATATTGTTTCCCATAGGGGCTGCACCATTTTGCATTCCCACCAACAATACACAAGGGTTTCAGTTTCTGCACGTTTTTATTTTTATTTACTTTTTTTTTCTAATGGCTCTCCTAACTGGTGTGAGGCAATACCTCATTGTGGTTTTGATTTGTATTTCCCTGATGGTTAGTGGTGTTGAATATCTTTTCATATACCCTTGACCACTTGAGGTCTTTTTTGGAGAAATGTCTATCTCCTTTGCTATTTTTTTTAAATGAGGTTAGTAGGGCTTTTTTTGCCATTGAGTGTAAAAGTCCCTTATATATTTCAGATACTAACCTTTCATTAGATACATGGTTTGCAATATTTCCTAGAATTCCATAGATGCCTTTTCATGCTATGGTTTATTTTGCGGTACGAAAGCTTTTTAATTTGATCCAGTCCACTTGTCTACATTTCATTTTGTTGCCCGTGCTTTTGGTGTCCTATCCAACAAATCTTTGCCAAGACCAATGTCACGAAGCTTATCTCCTATATTTTTTTATAAAAGCTGTATAGTTTCAGATCTTTTCAATCTTTAATCAACTTTGAGTTGATTTTTGTGTATGGTATGATTACTATTTCATTTCTTTGCATGTGGGTATCCAGTTATTCCAACACCATTTCCTGAGGAGACTGTACTTTCCCTACTATGCAGTCTTGGATCCTTGTCAAAAATCACTTAACCATATACACATGAGTTTACTTCTGGGTTCTCTATTGTGTTGCATTGCTTTATAAATCCATCTTTAGGCTAGTACGATAACTTTCTCATAGGTTTTGAAGTCAGGAAGTGTAAGGCTTGTTTCCATTTCTTTAGGTTGTTTTAACTATTTCTTAATCTTTATGACTCTATATGAATTTTAGGTATTTTTTTCTATTTCTGCAAAAAACAACATTGGGATTTTGATAGGGATTCCAGTGAATCTATAGATCACGGGGTAGTATAGATATTTTAACAATATTAAATCTTTCAAGCCATGAGCAAGGAATTCTTCCATTTGTGTCTTTTTTAACTTCTTGCAGCAATCTTTTGGAGTTTTCAATGAACAATTCTTTTGCCTCCTTGGTTTAGTTCATTTTTTTTTTTTTAAGATTTTAATTTATTTGACAGAGCTAGAGACAGCCAGCGAGAGAGGGAACACAA
>NW_023181782.1:0-2858 GCF_002007445.2 Ailuropoda melanoleuca | reverse complement strand
AAAAAAAAAAAAAAAAGAAAGAAATATACTGAAGAGAGTTCTGGATACTAAAATAAATCAATAAGTAAATTAATTAGTTAACTCACTAAATACTAGGAAAGAAGCTATTACAAAAGGTTAACCAGAATGTTGAGGGTGACTAATCAAACTATGAATTAAATAGACATGAGCAAAGCCAATATATAAGAGAAGACAGAAGTTTGGTTTGCTAGGAAATGGTTAATTTTGATAGTGTCTTGGCTTTATAAAGAATTTGGCTCTTTGTAAAACATATGCATTTATTTAGGGTTTTGCTGGTTTGATTACTTGTTTAAACTATTATGGGATTGGAGCTTTATCTATCTACTACTTTCTTTGTACAATCAGGTAGGAAAAAAATCCCAGTTCTTAAAGAAAACTATGGATCCTGGGTTATTATATTGTTACATGTGAATCAAAGTATTTTCTATATGCNTACATGTGAATCAAAGTATTTTCTATATGCACACAATTAAAAATAGCCAGCATATTTTTTCCAATTAGTTATTTCATTATAATGGCCATACACATGCATTAAACAATAAAAATGGGAAAAAGTAAACCTCTCATATCTCATTTCCAAAAGGAAAAAAATTAATGTTTTTAAATTTACATATATCTTATATGTAATACATATGTATACCAACTTTCATGTGGTTATATTATATTTTGACTTTTCTTATTCTTACTATTAGATTATGAATATTTTCTGAGTCATTAAATGTTCTTTGAAAACCTGATGTTTCAAAAAAAGCAAAAAACAAAAAACAAAACAAAACTGATGTTTCATGCCTGCATTAGAACTTACCTAATGAATGTACCATAATTTTAAAATAATATTTTACATCCTAACTCCTAATTAATCAACTTTATATTTAACAATGTGATAGAGACCACAATTTAATACTGATAATACCATTTATGTAGGTATCCCCTGGTATTTGAAAGTTTGCATTACACCACTTTACCTTTACAAAAGGCCTACATTAGTACCTCATTTTATTGTGCTTCCCTTAGTTGTGCATTGCAGATGTTGCATTTTTTATAATTTGAAGGTATGAGGCATCACGGCATTGAGCAAATCTATCAACACCATTTTTTCCAACAGCAATTATTCACTTCAGCCTCTGTCACATTTTGGTAATTTTTGTAATATTTCAAGCATTTTAATCATTATATTTGTTATGGTGATCTGTGATAAGTGATTTTTGAAGTTACTATTCTAATTGTTTCTGGGTATCAGGAATTATACCCTCAAGAGACAGGGAACTTAATCAATAAATGATATGTGTTCTGACTGCTCCACTGATGAGTTTTTCTCCTGTCTCTTTCTCTCTCTTCAGGCCTCTCTATTCCCTGAGACACACAATATTGAAATTAGCTCAATTAATAACCCTACAATGGCCTATAATGATTCAAGTGAAAGAAAGAGTTGCACATCCTTCAGGCTAGGAATGATTAAGCTTGGTGAGGAAAGCATATCAAAAGTTGCAATAGACCAAAAGCTGGGTCTCTTGCACCAAACAGCCAAGGAAAGAATGCAAAAAAAAAAAAAAAGAAAAGAAAAGAAAAAAGTTCTTAAAGAAAATCAGAATACTACTCCAGTGACTACATGAATGATAAGAAAGACAAACAGCTTTATTGTTGATATAGAAAGTTTTACTGATCTGGATAAATCAGTCCAGCCTTAGCATTCCCTTAATACAAAGACTAATCCAGAGCAAGGCCTTAACTGTCTTCAGTTCTATGAAGGCTGAGGGGTAAGGAAGCTGCTGAATGAAAGTTGGAAGCTAGGAGAGGTTGGTTCATGAGTTTTTGTTTTTGTCTTTGTTTTTCTAAGATTTATTTATTTGAAAGGCGGGAAGGGCAAAGGGAGAGGGAGAAAGAGACTCTCAAGCAGACTCCCTGCTGAGCAAGGAGCCCAATGCAGGGCTCAAACTCACAGCCCTGAGATCATGACCTGAGCTGAAATCAAGAGTTGGATGCTTAACTGACTGAGGAACTGNAGATCATGACCTGAGCTGAAATCAAGAGTTGGATGCTTAACTGACTGAGCAACTTAGGTGCCCCTGGTTCATGAGGTTTAAGCAAGGAAGCCATCTCCATAATATAAAAGAGCCAGGCGAAGCAGCAAGCGCTGATATAGAAGCAGCAGCCAGTCATCCAGACCATCTAGCTAAGGTAATGAATGGAGGTGGCCACACTAAACAATGGATTTTCAATGTAGATGAAACAGCCTTCTTGTTGGAAAAGATGCCATCTAGGACTTTCATAGCTAGAGAGGAGAAGTTGATGCCTGGCTTCAAAGCTTCAAAAGCTAGGCTAACTCTCTCGTTAGAGGCCAGTGCAGTTGGTGACTTTAAGATGAAAACAGTGCTCACTTACCATTCCAAAAAATCCTAGGGCTCTTTAGAATTATTTTAAATCCACTCTGCCTGTGCTCTACAAATGGAAAAACAAAGACTGGATGACAACACATCTGTTTACAACACGTTCTCTATTTTAATCACACTGCTGAGACCTACTTCTCAGAAAGAAAGATTCCTTTCAAAATATTACTGTTCTTTAATAATGGACCTGGCCACCCAAAAGCTCTGATGGAAATATATAAGAGATTAATGCTGTTTTCATGGCTGTTAACACACTATACATTCTGTAGCCCATGGATCAAGAAGTGAGTTTGACCTTCAAGTCTTATTATTTAAGAAATATCAGGGTGCCTGGGTGGCACAGTGGTTTGAGTGTCTGACTCTTGGTCTTGGCTCTGGTCATGATCTCTGGGTGGCAGAATCAAGCCCCAGATCAGGCTCCACACTCAGCTCAGAGTCTTCTTGAGATTC
>NW_023181781.1:8303-9317 GCF_002007445.2 Ailuropoda melanoleuca | reverse complement strand
CAGAAGTGCAAGCAGCCCCACGACTTGCCACTGGCGTTTGGAGCAGGGCCGGTTTTGTGAAGGACTGAGCACCGGTGGGATCGGGGGCTGACTCCAGGTCGTCAGCATTAGAACCACACTGCTGTCCCCCGTGGTCAGCACAGAAAGCGTTTTGAAAGTTCTAGCGGTCTGGGCAAAAGGGGAGTCATCCCAAAGATGTGTAGCTGGCACCTGTAGTAAGGGTGGTCTTACGAGGGACCCACCGTTCACCTGTGGGGGCCACACGAGCACTCCCCATTGTCAAGATCAAGTTGTAGGACATCTAGTTGGATTCAGGGAACATGCCTGTGTACCGGGAAATCTGGGTAAGTGTTCAAAGCACAGTTTAGAGTGTCCCCAACCCAGAAGTGACTCATCTATCCACAGAACTGGTAAGCTGTGGAACATGTGGGAGTTCGAGCTCTCTACCACACATGAAAAGGATGAATATTGAAGACTGGATGTTGAACAGAATAGGCCAGGTACAGAATATGTAAGGTTTTCATGGAACCTCAAAAACAGGCAAAGCTAAATTGTTTGTGATGCACAGAGATAGGACTATAGGAAAGCCAATAATTACCCTACAAATCGGGAGTATTTTTTTCTTCCTTACAGAGAACAGTATTGTGATGGTCAGAGGACACTTTCTAGCACCCCAAGAATCTGCCTATTTGTTGACCTGGGTAATGGTTTTTACTTGATTAAACCATAACTCAGGTTTTATGAATGTAAGCCCTATTTCATAATTTAAGAGCTTTAGAAAGAATTAAAGCTAGGAAACCCATAGGCAGGTTTATATAATTAATGTAGCAGTGAACAATTAAAGGATTCCATTGAGAAGTAGAAATTTAAGACAAATACAGACCTGAAATTAGTTGAAAATGGAAGAGGAGGAAATAAAGGGAGCTCTTAAAACTTGCTTAGATGCACAAGGGGACACAAATAGGTAGTTTCTTGGCAAGCATAAAACGTACGTTGAGGATTTGTTAAGATCCC
>NW_023181781.1:0-1058 GCF_002007445.2 Ailuropoda melanoleuca | reverse complement strand
TTATATAAACTCTTTATTCCTCTAAAGATCTGATTTAGATTTGATCCTTAAGCCTACAGATGCTTAAAACGATGAATGTGTTCACAATTACACAGCAAGTAGTGGGGCTGGGATTTTGGATGCTCAATGGACATCTGTTGAACTGTACAGAAGTGAACTTAGTTGCCTATAAAGACAGGAAAAATAAGGTTATAACTTACATATGGAACAGAATCTTTGGGGGGGGGAAAGATTTATATGCAGTGACACAGGAAGAAACGATGTAGTAAATGGAAGTCACAGACTAGGATTTCCCGTGTGCATGCACACACGTGCACACTATGCTGAACGCAGAAGTAAATGCTGGATAAACGTACCCCCAGGTGCACAGTAAAAGAGAACTACTTTTTGCTCTAAATGCTTAGGCTTTTTAGGGTATTTTACAACAGGTCTATTAAAGTTTAAATTAAGAAATATGTGAACTATTTTGCTTGGTTTTTAGATTTTTAGAAATAGTCCCAAAAACAGTTTTTAGGATGGTTGACTTTATAGCCGCCTTCTCCCACCTTATACTGTAGTAACACAAGTGGAACCACTCAGATGTTCCAGGATGTTTTTAGATCGCTGTTTAAGAAGAGTCAAAAGCAGAAAATTGGATGTAAAAGCAAGCCACAGGCCAAAATACCACTGTTGCACAACACTGGGAAGACAAGAGTGTGCCAGGACTGGACAGAGGGGAGAGGTGCTCAAGGCCAGTGCAGAGGGTCATTCATTGGAGTACCGACAGGAATGATCAGACATACACACACCCCCACCATACCGGAGTGATCAGACACACGCCCACAGTCCTCCCTGCATGACGGCAGGAAGCACCTTTTACAAGGGTCTAGAGCAGAGACAAGGCGAGGATCCCGGGTGTCTGACACTTCAGAAAGACAGGGACACGCAGCCCCTAGAGTATCAATAGGGTACCAGCACTTAAAGGCACAGTCTTCCTCCCTCCTTCCAGAGGGCACCTGCCACTTATTTCCATAATCACATAAAATATAGACCAAAAACATACCTCAATTCAAAGATGA
>NW_023181780.1:408-989 GCF_002007445.2 Ailuropoda melanoleuca | reverse complement strand
AGTAAACAGTACAGTATTGTCAACTGTAGTCACCATGCTGTACATTAGGTCACCAGAACTTATTCTTCTTATAACTGAAAGTTTATATTCTTTGACGAATAGTTCCANAACTTATTCTTCTTATAACTGAAAGTTTATATTCTTTGACGAATAGTTCCATATTTCCTCCACTCCCCAGTCCTGGCAACCAGTATTCTACTGTTACTATGAGTTTGGCTTTTTAGAATCCACATACAAGTGAAATCAATCATTCATGTAGCATTTGTCTTTCTCTGACTTAATTCGCTTAGCATAACACCCTTAAGGTCCATCTGTGTTGTTGCAAATCCACCCAGAATGGGGTTGCTGGGCACGTGGTAGTTTTATTTTAATTCTTTGAGGAACCGCCATGCTGTTCTCCACAGTGGCTGCACCAATTTACATTCCCACCAACAGTGCAAAGTTTTCTCTTTTCTCCACATCCCTGCCAACACTTGCTGTCTCTTGTCTTTTTGATGATGGCCATTCTGATAGGTGTGAGGTGATATCTCATTGTGGTTTTTTTTTTTTTAAAGATTTTATTTATTTATTTGACAGAGATA
>NW_023181780.1:0-311 GCF_002007445.2 Ailuropoda melanoleuca | reverse complement strand
GTGGGGCTCGATCCCATAACGCCAGGATCACGCCCTTAGCTGAAGGCAGACGCTTAACCGCTATGCCACCCAGGCGCCCCTCATTGTGGTTTTGATTTATATTTCCATGATGATTGGTGATGTCAGCATCTTTTCATGTATTTGTTGGCCATGTGCGTGTTTTCTTTGGAGAAATGTCTGCTCAAGTAATTCCTTGCTCTATTTTTTAATTGGATTACTTAAAAAGATTTATCTATTTATTTGAGAGAGAGAGAGAGAGCGCGCGCGTGCAAAGGGGGAGGGGCAGAGGGAGAAAGCATGAGTCTCAAGCA
>NW_023181779.1:910-2138 GCF_002007445.2 Ailuropoda melanoleuca | reverse complement strand
CAACAGACATTGGGTTTTGGTTAGAACCTTTTCTGCATCAATTAATATAATCACATGTTTTTATTTTAAAATTTATTGCAGAGTATAACATTGCTGGTTTTCAGTATATTGAACAAANGTTTTCAGTATATTGAACAACCTTTGAGATGTTTGTGAAGAGACACTTAGGATGTACAATAGATTTATGAGCTCCTGGTTTGGCAGTTTTTCTGACCAGGCTGCTTCCATCTATTTTAAGAGGGGCAGGAATGTATTTGCTGGTTTTGTGATGATTTCATTTGGGTGGGTAGTAATGGTTAGCATTGGTGTTAGGGCTTGTTAGGGTTATGGTTGGGTTAGGGTTAGGGTTATGGGTCTCCCTGTCCTCTTCCACACAGAGCCCATTCTCCTCCAGAACCAGAGTGATCTTTTCAACGCATAACATTTGGGCCTCTCCATGGTCTGCTCCCCTCCTGCCCATCCTTTCCAGCCTCACCTCTCCCACCATGGCCTGCCCCTCTGTGGGCCACCCAGGGGTATGATTGTCCCACATGTGCCTCAGGCCTGAGTCCAAGACTTTGCATTCACTGTGCCCTCTGCCAGGAGCACTCTTCTCTCCCCATGCTTCATGTTTGGCTTGTTTCCCAGCGCAGGAAGATGCAGCCCACTGCAAGGGGAGATGCCAAGTGACCCAGAATGAGCACACAGGCCTTGCACAAAGCACGGGGCTCANGATCTTAGATTGTGAACCACCTCTTGACACCCAGACTAAATAGATTTCAGATTTATAAACTTCAGATAGAAATTTTGTGTCCATGATGACAACCGAAGAATATATGTAATCCCTAAACCTCCTCAGGGCACGTCCAACTGTCCTCCCAGTGCTGACCATCCTTCTCGGACCTGCTGTCATCCTGGATCCTCTCCACCTCCTCCTCAAACAATTCTGAATGTTCCCAGGAACAGGGTGGCAGGAGGGGAGTCTCAGGAGGGGCTTCCCAGATCCTGTGCCCCAGAGGAAGCTGTGACAGTAGCTACAGGGCATTGTATCATGAAGACTGGGACCAAGGATCCCATCCATCTCCTTGGGCATTAGTGTTGGTGCATAGCCTGCTCTCTCCACCACTGCTGTGATGAACATTCCTGAAAATACATCTGTGAAAAACTGAATGAGAGTTTCCAGGGGTGAGTCTGAGGACGAGCGTGCTAGGTGATGGGTGCACCTGTGACCTGGGATGGGCGCTGCTCA
>NW_023181779.1:0-385 GCF_002007445.2 Ailuropoda melanoleuca | reverse complement strand
CCCTTCTCTCCAGGGGACCTGTGCGGGATATTCTCCCCAGGGCTGCTGGTCGCCAGTCCAGATACCTGTTAGCCAANCTGCTGGTCCCCGGACCAGATACCTGTCAGTCGGAACGTGACCAGTGCTTCCTCCATAGGGTTTCCTTTGCCGGAGCCCTTCCCTGGGAGCTCGCACATCTCTGACACATACTCCCCGCATGCCTATCCTCCCCCTTGGACTTGCATGTGTTTGGTCTCTGTCCCTGTGGAACCCAGTGACTTGGAGCATGGTTTGGACCAGAGGCAGGGGAAACCTTCCTCTGGCCTTGGGTTGTTAGCAATGCTTTTGCCCTTTGTGGTGTGTCTACTAGCTTTCTGCATTTCCCTGGTTTCTGTGTGGGTCACAG
>NW_023181778.1:427-568 GCF_002007445.2 Ailuropoda melanoleuca | reverse complement strand
ATTTGAACAAATTGTAGCTGAAAACTTCCCTAATCTAGCAAGGGAAACAAACATTTGTGTCCAAGAGGCAGGGAGGACCCCACTGAAGTTCAGCCACGACAAACCTACGCCACGTCACGTCATAGTGCAATTCGCAAACAT
>NW_023181778.1:0-225 GCF_002007445.2 Ailuropoda melanoleuca | reverse complement strand
TCATTCAGAATTGATGGAGAAATAAAGACGTTCCAGAATCGCCAGTCATTAACCAATTTCATAACCACAAAACCAGCCCTAGAGGAGATATTAAGGGGGGCTCTATAAAGGTAAAAAGGCCCCAAGAGTGATGCGGAGTAGAAAGTCACAACCTCTGGGTGTTATACGCAACTAATGAAGCATCGAACTTTACATCAGAATCCGGGGATGTACTGTATGGTGACT
>NW_023181777.1:0-552 GCF_002007445.2 Ailuropoda melanoleuca | reverse complement strand
GAAATTATAACTATTTATTATATTTACATATTTGTTTTCATATTATATATTTGTAAACCCCTCGAGAACTGAGGATTTGGTCGATTTTGTTCTTGAGCCTCTATCCCGGACATGTAAAACAGTTCCTGGCACATAGTTGGTANCTCGAGAACTGGGGATTTGGTCGATTTTGTTCTTGAGCCTCTATCCCGGACATGTAAAACAGTTCCTGGCACATAGTTGGTGCTCCATAAATATTTGTTGACTGAGTTCAAAAAGTGACAGGTATCAATTTGCAAACATACTACCTTTATTTAAAACAAATTATCCATTTATTATCACTTATGAGGATAAGTACAATTACAGGATAATAAATATCTTTCTCCACCCACACCCCTTATTTTGTGACTCAATCTCAATCTTTTGAGACAAGAACCTTTTGAGAATTTCATAAAAGCTATGGACCTTCTCCCTAGAAAATGGTATTTTCTTGAATATGTGGAAAGGTGTGCACATGATTTCAATTTGTGGATCATCCCTTTAGGGCACAGGTCTATGGGGAGAATGGATTGA